>NC_079168.1:24959120-25261620 GCF_947568905.1 Ostrea edulis
TTTACGTTTATCAGTATTTTGTATGAAGCTGTATCTATGTGTGTAGTAGTATTTTTGTATGAGCTGTGTGTAAATTGTGAAGAGGAAAACAAAAATTGAATTAAATGACTGTAATTTCTTATTGAGTTATCTCTGTGTACTTCTTGACAGTGATGCCCTACAGTATCACTAATAACATAGTTCCTGTCCTTTATTTCTTATAAAACAAATGCTTTCCTTCAACAAGTGCCGTGCCATCTTCTGGACACGCAAACAACAATACATGTATTGTAAAATTTTAACCAAGCACACCTAGATCTCATCATCAGACATAAGTATAGGTACATCAAGCAGCATTCTGTACAGTTGTGTATATCTGTAGGACCAGGAAGCATTTACATATTGGATTTATCTTGCATGTAACTTTCTAAACAAATTTTTCAGATCCTCTTTGTGCAGATAATTATTTTTATCACATACTAACAAAATTCAAGTCATAGACTCTACAGCAGGGAACGAGCTGCTGGCCTAAATACTGAACATAATTATATGAACTTCAAATGAGTATTGCACAACTTAAATATCACACAATTTTGGCTGGTCGTTCTGCAGAACTACTTCTTATTGACGATGAATCGTCCAAGAAAAAATGTGATGATCCGAATTGTCTCCCCTTGCGGAGTAGTACTGATCCGGTTTCCGGATCTCCTTTGTGTTGGAGTTTGTAAATTACACTTTTGGCTCTGTATCCGTTCATCACTGCCAGGATTGCCGAGGTCACAGCGATGAACCAGCTACTGATCTGAAAATCGAAACGATCGTGTTAGCTGGCAATATATGCTCGCCTGGGAGAAGTAGTTAAATCTGCTATGCTAACTGTAAACTGGTTAAAAATAAACAACCAGGCTAGTTCATTCGATATTCAAAATTTTCCTAATGAGATTAATTATTGATAAGAATTTTCGGTGAAAGAAAAACGTAATTTTCGCCCCCCCCCCCCTACCAATATCTGGATACAGAAGGCTACAATAGGTGTCTTCTATATCATGTCAAGGATTTATAAAATACTATAACTCACTTAACATGATAATGTGCCAAAAAAGAAAGAAAAAAAGGCCAGAAAGAACTTTAAAATAGTCATTGCTGCAGAGGAAATTAATATACATCAATTGCTTTGTAATGCTTTGGGAGTTATAGAATAAGATAGGCATTTTATATACAGTTTCACTCCTAATATTTCGCGAAAGTTTGGATAATTTATTATTAGCCTATTTTTCTAACAAAGAATCTTCAATGTTTTTGTTATGTTTTGTTTGCTTTACTAGAATATTATGGACCGAGATGATTTGGTAATTCAGTCTAAGTATCACCAGGCTGATTATCTGCACAATTAATCAGTATTCGTGTACGCCTACCTTTCTTTCATCACATTGGCGGTGTATTGGAGTTGCCACCCCGCCCCCTTTAATTGCTAGAGTTGTACGACATTTTGAGGGCTGTAACACCCCCCCCCCTTGGGATAGAAAATAATCAAGGTCGCACCACCACCACCCTGAAACATTTCTGGATCCACCCCTGCGTCATAAGAATAAAGCGGATGCATACGATCAATAAATGGATTTATGGAATATTCTGGATGTGTTGAGATTACGTACCTCTGACACTTTCATGTAAGTATAAAACTTTTCCGTGCCTTTCAATGTCGTCCAGTGCATACTCTCAAGTTCTGAACAACTGAAAGTACAGGGGTAAAGATTATCAGGTCTGCCATATGAAATATATGTACATAAGTTGGTAGGTTTTATAGGCAGTGACGGACCCAGCGCCGGGCGCACCCCCGCACCCTTAAAAAACACATCTCTTACTTTACAGAAATATATTCCCAAACGATAAATATATGTACACTATACGTCATATCATAGTTTTTCAGAACACAGTAGTTTTTTTTGGGGGGGGGGGAGCTTTGTCGTGGACTTACTGGTGCCTCAAGACAACCCGTTCAGAATTTTCTGGATCCGCCACTGTTAGCGTGTTTCAGGATTATTTCAGTACAGTTGGTCAGGGTTTCTACTCCCTTGACCCTGTATTAACCCTGAACCCTATCAGTCACCTTAGTACAATTATCACATTAACGGTTTGTAAATAACACTGCACTGGGTTGTTTTGTGCCGTTTAAGGGTGTACTTGCTGTCAGTAGAGATGATTTGGACTGTGTTTTTTTCAATTTTCGAAGGAAGGTATGAGGGACAAGACGTGAATATTTTTTGTCGGCATAACGACTTTACCATAAAAAAAACCCCAGTAGAATTTGTCCCTGTACTTTTTCAAACAAGCTCTTGGACAAAGACGTATATAAACTGCGAGAAAATGGTTCTATCGAAGCTTCGCACTGTTACATATAGGCCTACCGCATATGCATTCCGTTCTGCTCTCAAATTCAATACACACTCGCACCAACTGACCTTCACCTTGTAACAACATATAGACAGAACTTTGCTAGCAGTGTCTACCAATTGGTAGTTTTAAAAACGAAATTTAAAGATAAAAGATAATAGAACTTTCAATTATAAATAATAAAATATGATATTTCCCAACTTTGAATTGAATTATAATGCGTTCATTTTTTTTTTTTTTAAGGAACGCGTACGTGTTTACAACAACAGCACGCAGCGCTCCCACTTCCTAAGTAACAACGTGTAGATAACAAAATATAATGATTAATAAAATTGCTTGAATAAAATAATTTAAAAGTATTGTGATTTTCACAATAAGTTTGATCATTTTTATTATATTTTCCCCCCCGAAATGCACCCTGTCACAGTAGGCCTAGTTGTCAATACTACATAATCGTATTATAATTTAGGCCTATCTAACTTCTCCAAAAATAAATTTTATAATAATTGCACTGTTTATTTTAGAAAAGCAACAACACTAATTACAGTTGTTTACAGAAATGGCATTACCAAATAGTGTTTAGACAGTGATCCCATGTAAACATTATTTACTCGCAAATTTCATATTCGCTTTCCTCGCTACATTTGGGTCGCTATTTGTATGCACTGGTGGCTAAAAGATATAAGACTCGGGAAATTTGTCAACATCGAAATAAATGTTATCCATGGTAAATAAATTAGGCCCCTAAAACCCGAGTTTTTAAAAATATCTAACACTACTATTACAACAAGTTGATCGACGAAGGTCGCATATGACGTCACTGTACCACGTGACTACCTATCTAATTAACTAGGCTTTTTGAAATCGGGGCTTAGATTTAAGTCCGTATTGTGGCAAATTATCGCAATACTTCAATGAACGAACTATTACAATTAATTTCTATAAGCATACGGAAGACAAAATGCATATAATTCTGTATACTTTGAAAACACGAGATGTGTCCTTTAACATGTGTATGATTCGAGTATAATAAACTGATTGTGACAAATCTGCCTTGTACAACTAAATAATATCACCTTCACTACATTAGACGCCTCATGTGCAGACTGAGAACCTTCTTCTAACGCGGTTACACGTGCAGTGTATAGAAATAGTAGCATGCATCACATAACATCTTCCACGTGATTTAAATTTGAATTCCACAATATAAAGCTTTTAATGTTTATTTCACTTTTAATGATCCCCATAAAATATCGACACGCATTACGACTTAATCGGTACACAATTTTGGAAAGTATCCAGGTCAAGTCCGATCTTTATACATCCCTGTAAAACATAATGTATTTTAGCGACAAAAATAAACATCTTACTTATACATGTTAAAAAAACCAACAACAAAAAAAACCCCAACACCCCCCCCCCCCCCCCCCCAAAAAAAAAAAAACAACCAAAAATAAACAACGTACTGGAATGATTCAATTTGCCACAATGCGTGTATTTACTATTCTACATGTATGTACCTTAATGCGTATGCTCAGGTACCCCCCCCCCCCCCCCCCAAAAAGTCCACTTTACCTGTAAGTGTGATAAGAAAATTGTAATTTGGACTGAAGATTGTTACAGAATCTGTTTAATCCCACGGTGAGCATCCCGCTACAAACGAGGAGGGCCAGGCTCACACAGCTGTGGAGGACACTCCCAAAGAGGAGGGCCGGTAACGACTGCCTGTAAAACAATAAGAAGGAATGCTGAAGGTGGGAGGAGTGTGTTGCCTATATTCATTCATCACAGAATCGTGACATACCTGCAAATCTGTAGCTCCTCGAAAAAAGGGACATCCCCCCCCCCTCCCTCGCCCGAGACATACAGTTCTACAGTTAAAAACTGTGCCCGGTATCCTCTGACCTAAAAACATTATTATATGGGTGAATCTGTATTTAAGACATCAGGAAACTTGGGTGTTACAGACAAACAGACCCACTCCAAAATACTCCCGGGACCAACACCCGGCACTACCTATACCTGGAATGTGACGATTTGCTTCATTAGCATTGTCTCAGGATTATCCCGGACAGCGCTGGTCTGGAGAGGGGGTAATATTATATTCGGTATTATGTATTTGGCTGTTATAAGCAAATTTCCTGTATATACTCAGAGAACCCGCCCCTTAACACCGAAGTCCCGATGGATTCGCCTACGTAGCAGGTATATCAGTGTATTAGTCATGGATTTAACACCTGATCTAGAGTAAGCAAGGATACTTCAAAGTAGATCCATTGAAGACATTTAATTATACGCAATTATATGTTAATCTATCAAATCCAGGAAGCATGAATAGATATTTACATGTTACCGTCCAGTTCTTTCATCTGTAAATAAAACCAGATCCAAATAAAAGCGTGTATGGCAGCTACAACGGGGGCATATGTGGACACAAGACACTGGGTTGGTTCTCCCCACGTGGATCCGCCCCAGTCCAGAATAACTGTGTCATTATCCTTCACATTCAGTGTCACCGACAAGTCGGCGCGAAGAATACACTCAAAATTAAAGAAGTTGTAAGTCCAGCCGCTCGGTATGCAGGCACACAATGACAGGACGAACACCACCCCATTCACGGCGATCTGAGAACACCTAAATTTGAGCCGTTTCGGTAGTTTACCGTACATCTTCGCTACCCTCGTCTGTCTTACCGGTAGTCACGAACGGCGGGGCACATCAACCATTTCAACGTGATTAACCTTTAATCTTGTTTTCACAAGGTGTTGATAAAATAAAGTGACGGATCCAGGAATTTAAAATCGAAACTTTTATCGGGCCTGTTACTAGAGTATACAAAACATTACTGCATGCGTGTAACATTCTATCCCCGTAAATAATGTTTATGCTTCGCTGAGCTGCGCAGAAAAATGCACCGAAGTACACATCATGGAATAATCATATCCTCGAGTTGTCCGTGCCTACCCCGGCCCAGAAACACTGTACATATATAATATATATATATAGATCTAAGTTTTAACAAAAAACAAACAAAACCGAGTCATTTATAATTAATCACCACGCTTCCTCGCTAGCTATATAGAATTACACACACGACAGATGTAACTTGAACGTCTTCCACTTTCCTGTCACAGGTTTAAATCACAATTTCACACGATCAAAGCACGCGGGTTGACAGGGTTTTGACACAATATGAGCAAATTGGTATTTTATTATATATACCAATTTGCTCATATTGTTTCAAAACCCTGTGCGCGGGTTGATAGATATTTCCAAATTTGAAACCCGTAATCATGTCCATTTCTTTGCGATCATGTAATATTTGAAGTATAATTAAATGTAGCATAATTTTTTAATAGTAAGTAGGTGTTGACATGGAGGATATTTGGTCCATTTTTTAAAATGAAATTTCCCCCCGAAACGAACGTATATATTGCAACGAAATGGGCCTACAGCCATTCCGTAGTGTCGTCGTCATAGGAATATTCTCTCTCTCTATTTATATAAACATTTAAGATCAGAATTAATTCTCTCTCTCTATAAGACTTCGCTCTCATCCTACAATAGAATATCATGGGCCCTTCCGCTCCTTTTACCACAACTATTAGTTTGAACATTTGCCATTCATTTAAATCTAACTTGCTTTTGCCATGACTCGGAAATATACATTTACAACAAAATGACCTCCTAGTGCCAGTATTCGTGCAAGTCGGTAAATAGTTAGGTATATAGCTTATGTATGTCCAACTTTGAGAACAAGATTATTTACTTATTTATATAACGGGGGGGGGGGGGGGGGGGGGGGGGGGGGTTTCGAAGTATTTGCATTCACCATTATGGCACAAGGGGGGAGGGGGTATCTGTTTCCAAAGTTCCACCTGTTAAAAAAAAAACCCACAACATATTATTTGCATAAAAACTTTATAATAATAAAGGGGGTGAACAGGCTTTGATTTGTTAAATCGTAATGGGGGGGGGGGGGGATTATTTTTTTCAAAATTGAATCTGGACTATGTCAAGAAGCTTTCATGTAAATGTAAACTTTTCTGGCCCAGTGATTTTTTAGAATTTTTTTTTTTTAAGATTTTCCCTATATATTTATATGTAAAATTTTGACCCCCTACTTTGAAATCTTACCCCCAGGGACCATGATTTTTACAAACTTGAATCTGCACTATGTCAGGAAGCTTTCGTGCAAATGTACACTTCTTTCGCTGAATGGTACTTAAAATGGTACTTAAGGAGAAATTTTTAAAAGATATTTTTCTATTTATCAGTTATATACAACTTTGATCCCCTATTGAGGCCCCATCCTAACCCCAGGGGTCAGGAGTTTAACAAACTTGAATCTGCACTATGTCAGGAAACTTTCATGTAAATCTCATCTTTTCTGGCTCAGTGGTTCTTGAGAAGATTTTCCCTATATAACTTTGATCCCCTATTGTGGACCCATCCTACCCCCAGGGGCCATGATTTGAAGAAACTTGAATCTGCACTATGTCAGGAAGCTTTCATGTAAATCTCAGCTTTTCTGGCTCAGTAGTTCTTGAGAAGATTTTTCTTATATAACTTTGATCCCTTATTGTGGCCCCATCCTAACCCCAGGGGCCATGATTTGAAGAAACTTGAATGAAGCTTTCATGAAAATCTCAGCTTTTCTGGCCCAGTGTTTCTTGAGAAGATTTTTCCTATATATTTGTATTTAAAACTTTGATCCCCTATTGTGGCCCCATCCAACCCCCCAGGGGCCATGATATCTGCACTATGTCAGGAAGCTTTCATGTAAATTTCAGCTTTTCTGACGCAGTGGTTCTTGAGAAGATTTTTATATGACCCCCCAACCTATTCTTGTGATTATCTCCCCTTTGAGGGGGGCATGACCCTTTATTTGAACAAACTTGAAAGCCCTTCACCCAAGGATTCTTTTAGCCAAGTTTGGTTATAATTGGCCCAGTGGTTCTGAAGTCGAAAATGTGAAAAATTTACAGACAGACAACTGGCGATCAGAAAAGCTCACTTGAGCTTCTCAGCTCAGGTGAGCTAAACAAGAGGCCCATGAGCCACATCGCTCACCTGAGTCACCATGGCTCATATTTAAAGATTTTTCTTATTTATTCCCATGTAAAACTTTGATCCCTATTGTGACCCCAACCTACTCCCGGGGACCACGATTTTTTCAAAATTGGAATGTGGACTGTCAGGAAGCTTTCATGTGAATGTAAACTTTTCTGACCCAGTGATTTTTCATCAGAAGATTTTTAATGATTTCCCCTATATATTTGTATGTAAAACTTTGATTACCTATTGTAGCCCCATCCTATCCTCAGGGGCCATGGTTTGAACAAACTTCAATCTGCACTGTTAGGAAGCTTTCATGTAAATTTCCACTTTCTTGGCCCAGTAGTTTTTGAGAAGATTTTCCCTATATATTTCTATGTAAAACTTTGATTCCCCCTTGTGGCCCCATCCTGCCCCCGGGGGACATGATTTTTACAAACATGAATCTGCAATATATTAGGAAGCGTTCATGCAAATTTCCACTTTCCTGGCCCAGTAGTTATTGAGAAGATTTTTAAAGATTTTCCTATATATTTGTAAGCAAAACTTTGAGCCTCCTTTTGGCCCTATCCTAACCCCGGGGCCATGATTTTAACAAACTTGAATCTGCGCTATGTCAGGAAGCTTTCATGTAAATCCCAGCTTTTCTGGCTCAGTGGTTTTTGAGAAGATTTTCCCTTTATATTTGTATGTAATACTTTGATCCCCTATTGTGGCCCCATCCAACCCCCGGGGACCATCATTTTAACAAACTTGAATCTGCACTATGTCAGAAAGCTTTCATGTAAATATCAGCTTTTTTGGCTCAGTGGTTCTTGAGAAGATTTTTAAATGACCCCACCCTATTTTTGCAATCATCTCCCCTTTGAAAGGGACATGGGCCTTTATTTGAAGAAATTTGAAAGCCCTTCACCCAAGGATACTTTTGGCCAAGTTTGGTTGAAATTGGCCCAGTGGTTCTGGAGAAGAAGTAGAAAATGTAAAAAGTTTACAGACGGACGAACAGACGGACGAAATGTGATCATAAAAGCTCACTTGAGCCTTGAGCTAAAAAGTGGGGGTGTCACTCAGTATATCTTTATTTGCATATAAAAATAATGGAAGATAAATGTCCAAAACGGCCCCATTCTACGTGCCTGAAAAGCCAAAGAAGGGCAGTGGGGACAAGTGTCTTCCTCATTTCAAAACGGCTGGGTTAGAAGTGTGTGTGTAACCATTACCACTTATTTTGAATACACACCCTCAGACAGAAAGATGATACACCAGCCCTGAGACAGAAAGATGATGCACCAACCCTCAGACAGAAAGATGACACACCAGCCAGAAATACGTTTATCTGGGGGTTTTTCCCCCAGGTTGGTTGGGTACAAGTTAATCCTACCCCCACCTGGTAGATACCCATTAATTGTGAAAACGAAATAAAAAATTTAAATCTGGTTTAAAGTAAGATTAAAAGCTTGTTATAAAGATATAATTCGTAGAGATGATAAATGAGCCCTACATGTATAGGATCAATTGGCAACACATAGTTTAAAATTATACTGCTGAAAACATATGTACGTATAAAATAATGGAACAGATAATGATTGATGTTCAATAACGTTCTAAGTTCTCATTTATTTCAAATTCAGCGAGGCTCAACTTTATCAATATCTTGTAAATAATTTTTATTTACAAACATAGTTAACAACACCTAAAGATGATAATTGTAAAAAAAAAATCACTTGGAACGAAAGTCGCACTATATGTAATGTAGTATGTTTCAAAAGATTGTTTACCACATGTTCTAAGTGACATTAAAAATGAATTTGATTTTGTTTTAAAATGTCCATTTTATAGTCAAGAAATCACTATGTAAAACCAAGTGATTTCAAAACTAAGTAGTTGCAACATGAAAGTCATCGAACTTAATGTAAAGCCATTATTCTACAACAAACTGTACAGTGATGGGACGTTTGTGTATATTCTATATTCATGTATGTATCGTTTAATCTGCTATAAGGAACTCAAGAAACTGAAATATGTTATCTGATGTTTAAATAAAAATAACTGTAACGAGATATTGCATGAAACAATTAAAGATATCTTCGAATGATTAAAATAATCATAAATATATTTATCAACTTATCTAATGATGTGCACATTGATAAAATGAATAATATCATTAATTCTATCGACGTGTGCAATAATTGACTTGAATTGTTGATGATGAAAAACTTTATGCATAACTTTTGAGGGGAAAAAAGTATTGCATAAAAATAAGTAAAATAATAATAAAAAAAATTGGAATGATAGTTATCAAGAATGTAAAAATGATAAATTGTTAACGTTCAATGCATGCAGCCTGATCAGTGGCGTAGCTTCCATTGAGGCAACCGAGGCAGCTGCCTCGGTAAAAAAAAACAACACCTTTTACTTTGTTAAAATGTCGATAGCTTCTGGGGGGCCCAGACCCCCTGCCTCGGTAATATTCGAACCCAAGCTACGCCTATGCTGATAACAATAAACATTCTTGCTGATGGGAAGAAGAAACATGTGACTGCTCCAATCCTGTATCATCAACAATCAACAACAACCCTCCCCCCTCCGGTGTATATCAACAATCAACAACACCCCTCCCCCCTCCGGTGTATATCAACAACACCCCTCCCCCCTCCGGTGTATATCAGCACATCAACAACACCCCCCCATTACAAAGTACACATCAATAACACAATGGTAGTTCAACAGAAATCATTTTAATACTAAGTGGAGGACAACTGTTAGTGTACACTCAACATAAATGAAACCCAAGTAGTAATATTACTGAATCAACATTTTATCCCACTATTTGTGTTATAGATTTAAAAAAAATCCTCTTTGATATAAAATTATCATTCCATGATATTAACAATGCATGGCACAGCACATGTAATGTTGTGTAGATGTCTGGACAGATTATCCACTTGACACAGCACATGTAATGTTGTGTAGAAGTCTGGACAGATTATCCACTTTAAAATGTGACACAGTTGTTTGATTATCCCCACAACTTTTCTATGCCTTTGGTGCAAATGAACCCTCGATCAAGTCACACAGAATGTATTAACACAAGTCGCACATAATGTATTAACACATTGTTCTATCTGAACTCTGCTGCCGTAATTTCTTATGGAGAGATGAACAACCACACCTCTCCTGCCTTACAGGATCTTAGTCTGCAATCTTATGTCTTCTCAGACTTTTTTGTCTCCATTTTACAAAATTCAAAGTTCCTGCATCATCCATGTGGCGGTCGATTCTCTCCTCTCTTTCCTCAAGATGTGGATAATGGTTTAGCCGCACCGGCATCAAACTGTCTCTGACTAAAAAATAAAGGTAAATACGAATTTGGGTCGTCATCTTGCTGCAGTGATGTGTTGGGTAGTGATTGCAATGAAATTAAGACTGTATCGCTTACCTGATGTGAGAGCTGGGCTGCTTACTGGAGGCCGTCCATTTCAGCTGATTTTTGGTTGGCATTGGGGGATGGTAGAATTGACAGGTGGATTTATTCATGCATTGCATCCCAAATCGACATGGCTGGAAAAAAAAACCCAAACAACTCTAAAACTACAGATTGTGATCATTGTTTAAAAAAACAACCAAACCAACAACAAAAACTACTTCATATTTCATAAAGTTTTGTAAAAGTTTCTAAGCAGTTTTAAAGAAAAATTAATGAGTCATTAACAAAAATAATTCTTCATTTTCTTTCCATTATTTCAAATAAGCCAGGACTTCCTAAAGTTTCTTCTGAAATTTACTGTAAACCAACTTTTACTTGCCACAAATTTATTTCATGATCTGGTTTTCTGAGATAATCTTAAATGAGTACAAGAGACAACAAAGGACTGGTTCATGATGGGAAATATTTGTAATGATCAGGTTTTTGCAAACCTCGCAAAAATTTCTTGTACACAAAAAAAAGTTAGTTCACATGACACTGTGTATAAATATTACAGTAAATCTTGTACAATATCCAGTGTGAGTGTAACAGCATGACTGTAAAACTGTGAGTGTAACGGTGTGACTGTAAAACTGTGAGTGTAACAGTGTGACTGTAAAACTGTGAGTGTAACAGCATGACTGTAAAACTGTGAGTGTAACAGCATGACTGTAAAACTGTGAGTGTAACTGTAAAACTGTGAGTGTAACAGTGTGACTGTAAAACTGTGAGTGTTACAGTGCGACTGTAAAATTGTGAGTGTAACAGCGTGACTGTAAAACTGAGTGTAATACCGTGACTGTAAAACTGTGAGTGTAACACCGTGACTGTAAAACTGTCAGTGTAACAGTGTAACTGTAAAACTGTGAGTGTTACAGTGTGACTGTAAAATTGTGAGTGTAACAGCGTGACTGTAAAAATGTGAGTGTAACAGTGTAACTGTAAAACTGAGTGTAACAGCATGACTGTAAAACTGTGAATGTAACAGTGTGACTGTAAAACTGTGAGTGTAACAGTGTGACTGTAAAACTGTGAGTGTAACAGTGTGACTGTAAAACTGTGAGTGTAACAGCATGACTGTAAAACTGAATGTAATACTGTGACTGTAAAACTGAGTCTAACAGCATGACTGTAAAACTGTGAGTGTATTAGTGTGACTGTAAAACTGTGAGTGTAACAGTGTGACTGTAAAACTGTGAGTGTAACAGCATGACTGTAAAACTGAATGTAATACTGTGACTGTAAAACTGAGTCTAACAGCATGACTGTAAAACTGTGAGTGTATTAGTGTGACTGTAAAACTGTGAGTGTAACAACATGAAAGTAACACCATGAATGGGACATAGAGTGAAAAATAACCTGTGAATTCTCACAATACAGAAAACACTGGAACTTACCTTGGGATGATAAAAGGTACACTGAACATTGCTGCAGTTTGGGAAGAACCTGCAGACGACAGGAGTGTTGCTGCTGCTAGGGGGAGCTCTTTTAAGTGAGGGGGCATAAGAAGCTGCCATTGGGACTGGAACTTGGACTACTATAAATACAAAAGAAAGGGTTGTTTAAAATCTTGGTAATTGGATGCATTATAAATACAATCAGGAATTAGTTTGGCATTGAACATACTGGATATACTGTAGGAGTATAATGATATCATTGAGATTTATCATGTATACTGTAATGGAGGAGTTTCTTACTTTTCTGTATGACTGTGGTGGAGTTTCTTACTTTTCTGCATGACTGTGGTGGAGCAGTTTCTTACTTTTCTGTATGACTGTGGTGGAGTTTCTTACTTTTCTGTATGACAGTGATGGAGGAGTTTCTTACTATTCCGTATGACTGTGGTGGAGGAGTTTCTTACTTTTCTGTATGACTGTGGTGGAGTTTCTTACTTTTCTGTATGACTGGGGTGGAGTTTCTTACTTTTCTGTATGACAGTGGAGCAGGAGTTTCTTACTTTTCTGTATGACAGTGATGGAGGAGTTTCTTACTTTTCCGTATGACAGTGATGGAGGAGTTTCTTACTTTTCTGTGTGACTGTGGAGGAGGAGTTTCTTACTTTTCTGTATGACTGTGGTAGAGGAGTTTCTTACTTTTCTGTATGATTGTGGTGGAGAGTTTCTTACTTTTCTGTATGACTGTGGTGGAGGAGTTTCTTACTTTTCTGTATGACAGTGGTGGAGGAGTTTCTTACTTTTCCGTATGACAGTGATGGAGGAGTTTCTTACTTTTCTGTGTGACTGTGGAGGAGAAGTTTCTTACTTTTCTGTATGACTGTGGTGGAGGAGTTTCTTACTTTTCTGTATGACTGGGGTGGAGTTTCTTACTTTTCTGTATGATTGTGGTGGAGTTTCTTACTTTTCTGTATGACAGTGGTGGAGGAGTTTCTTACTTTTCCATATGACTGTGGTGGAGGAGTTTCTTACTTTTCTGTATGACAGTGGTGGAGGAGTTTCTTACTTTTCTGTATGACTGTGGAGGAGGAGTTTCTTACTTTTCTGTATGACAGTGATGGAGGAGTTTCTTACTTTTCTGTATGACTGTGGTGGAGGAGTTTTTTACTTTTCTGTATGACTGTGGTGGAGTTTCTTACTTTTCTGTATGACTGTGGTGGAGGAGTTTCCTACTTTTCTGTATGACTGTGGTGGAGGAGTTTTTTACTTTTCTGTATGACTGTGGTAGAGGAGTTTCTTACTTTTCTGTATGATTGTGGTGGAGAGTTTCTTACTTTTCTGTATGACTGTGGTGGAGGAGTTTCTTACTTTTCTGTATGACTGTGGTGGAGGAGTTTCTTACTTTTCTGTATGATTGTGGTGGAGTTTCTTACTTTTCTGTATGACTGTGGTGGAGAGTTTCTTACTTTTCTGTATGACTGTGGTGGAGGAGTTTCTTACTTTTCTGTATGACTGTGGTGGAGGAGTTTCTTACTTTTCTGTATGACAGTGGTGGAGAGTTTCTTACTTTTCTGTATGACTGTGGTGGAGGAGTTTCTTACTTTTCTGTATGATTGTGGTGGAGTTTCTTACTTTTCTGTATGACTGTGGTGGAGGAGTTTCTTACTTTTCTGTATGACTGTGGTGGAGGAGTTTCTTACTTTTCTGTATGATTGTGGTGGAGTTTCTTACTTTTCTGTATGACTGTGGTGGAGGAGTTTCTTACTTTTCTGTATGATTGTGGTGGAGTTTCTTACTTTTCTGTATGACTGTGGTGGAGGAGTTTCTCTTGCTGGCGTGGGTAAATGGGCAGTCTTTCCTTGTACACTGGGCATCAAACTTACAGTTAGGGTGAATATACAGACACTTGTCTCCAAATTTACACTGAGGAAACATTCTGAAAAAATAAAGGATTTATATTCACTCAGTCTTACTTTATGTCAAAGACAAGCTCTGGATTATTCAACATCATAATCATATCAAGGCAATTCAACATCATAATCATATGAAGACAATTCAACATCATAATCATATGAAGACAATTCAACATCATAATCATATCAAGACAATTCAACATCATATTCATATCAAGGCAATTCAACATCATAATCACATCAAGACAATTCAACATCATATTCATATCAAGGCAATTCAACATCATAATCACATCAAGACAATTCAACATCATAATCATATCAAGACAATTCAACATCATAATCATATCAAGGCAATTCAATATCATAATCATATCAAGACAATTCAACATCATATTCATATCAAGGCAATTCAACATCAAATTCACATCAATTTCTTTATAATTCAATTTTATTTCAGTTAATATAGTTTTATCAAAATGCACCACAGGTTCACCTGAGAAATGAATTTAGGATTTGTCACAACTATCATTAGAACAAATCTACACCATTTAATGATGCCTGCATATTAATCATACAAAATCCATATTGTTAACAGGGTATCATTTCAACTCGGAATAATTATTTAACTTGGAATTTAAAGAAATAAAAAAAAAATACACCAAAATAAGTCTCATTTGCAAGTCTTGTTTACAGTACACAAATAAATACACAACGATAAACAAATAAAAAAAAAAATACATTGTAATAGAAAATTTATTTTCAAAAAAAAGAAAGAAAACAAAAACACTGTCAGTTGTTCTTTAAAAGCATATTCACATAAACAAGTACCTAAAGAAATATAAGATATCCACACTATTGCATTTTAACTTTGACAAATAAAATACAGATTTTTTTCCAATGTTAAACTACATGAAAATGTTTGTAATTCAATTTGACGAACTTAAGCTCATGGGTTGTTTTCATTTAATATTCCCATGTAAAACCTGCACAACTGTAGTGGCTTTGACACCTGGCTTTAAGAAGCTTATGTATACAATTACAGTGGAGCCTCGTTAATCCGGACACTTTGGTTCCCAGCAAAATCGTCCGGATAACTGAATCGCATATTTTCTGTCTTTACATATTAAGTACCAATGTGCTTACTTTATTGATGCAAAGTGAATTAAACACATTCTATCATTGAATTTAACCATTTGCATTAGTAAAAAAATAGAATAATGTTAACATTTACATGCATTTCAAAGCACTAAAATTGAAATATAAGTGTGCATTGTATTTACCTATGCTTACATTGTACATGTATATTAGCACTACAAATAAATATATAAAACTGTACCGTATGCAATAAAACAAATAATGAAGCACTATATGTAACTATAAATGAATAAATCATTAATAATTACACTTCAAACATTTCATCACACTTTTACTTCTTAAAGAGGCCGGTCATTTTCATAATTCACGATTTATGGGTTCGGCGGTCTGTTAAAACAATCTTCATCGTCCAAAGTTGATTTAAGAATGTCGTGTTTATCATGTCAGTGAACTGAGATATCATCCCACACCACCTAATATAAGGGAGGTGCTGACAGAGTACAAGCAATTGCTTCAATTAGACAGTTTGGCTTGTTTTCTTCATAATTTACGCCTTGCTAAAATTGTCCGACACAGACCTTCCCACAAAAAAATGGCCGTCCCGATTGACGGCACAATTTTCAATGCATTATAACGTTTTGTAGTAAGAAATGACCGTCTGGATCCAGAACGCGAATTTCTGGATTAATGATGCAAAATAACGTATAAAAATTCCATTCCCTAGAAAAATCGTCCGGAAGGTAAAGTGTCCGTATTAATGGCGTCCGGATTACCGAGGCTCCACTGTATTTACATAAAGAAAGTGGTCCTAATAATTCTATCATAGGTATTTTTCTCGCTGCACATATAGAGAAAATAATGGGCAGAGTCTGTTAGAAAATGGTCATTCACAAGTAGGTTGGGAGAAAAAGTTGAAAATGTGAAACGTTGATGCCTGTATATAGACATATACACTAATACAGGGCATGCCTAATGTACCACTAACCAACTCACTCAACAGAGAATGCACCAACTCACTCAACTCAACAGAGAATGCAACTCACTCAACAGAGAATGCACCAACTCACTCAACAGACAATGCACCAACTCACTCAACAGAGAATACACCAACTCAATAACATACAATGCACCATCTCACTCAACTCAACATAGAATGCAACTCACTCAACAGAGAATGCAACTCACTCAACAGAAAATGTATCAACTCACTCAACAGAGAATGCACCAACTCACTTAACAGAGAATGCATCAACTCACTCAACAGAGAATGCACCAACTCACTCAACAGAGAATGTACCAAGTCACTCAACAGAGAATGCATCAACTCACTCAACAGAGAATGCACCAACTCACTCAACAGATAATGTACCAACTCACTCAACAGAGAATGCATCAACTCACTCAACAGAGAATGCATCAACTCACTCAACAGAGAATGTACCAACTCACTCAACAGAGAATGCATCAACTCACTCAACAGAGAATGCACCAACTTCCTCAACTGAGAATGTACCAACTCACTCAACAGAGAATGTACCAACTCACTCAACAGAGAATGTACCAACTCACTCAACAGAGAATGTACCAACTCACTCAACAGAGAATGCATCAACTCTCTCAATAGATAATCTACCAACTCACTCAACAGACAATGCACCAACTCACTCAACAGATAATGTACCAACTCACTCAACAGAGAATGTACCAACTCACTCAACAGAGAATGCATCAATTCACTCAACAGAGAATGCATCAACTCACTCAACAGACAATGCACCAACTTCCTCAACAGAGAATGCATCAACTCACTCAACAGAGAATGTACCAACTCACTCAACAGAGAATGCACCAACTTCCTCAACAGAGAATGCATCAACTCACTCAACAGAGAATGTACCAACTCACTCAACAGAGGATGCATCAACTCACTCAACAGAGAACCAGCTGAAGAAAATCAAGACAGGTCACCTTCCCATCTAGAATTAAATACAAGCCTTTCACAAACTAGGATGCACAAATGTGTTTAATAATTGGAATCATGATACTATATGATTTTCAGTGAGAGGTGTTATGTTTACCAAATAACAGTGTGACACACTACTCATATTCTGAACAGCGAAAATGAATTGAAGAAATGTAGTCACGACCTTCCACAAGATTTCTCATGATGTTGCTGGGCTTCACACTAACTGTGCCACTGTCTAGTAAAAGTCATGAAATACATGTACAACTGTGTGTATCATGATCATCTTTCTTTTAGATCACTTAGCACTTTTTTAAAATCCTGCATATTCCTTATATAACACCTGCTATTCAAACATTTTGTTACGCAATCCTTTGTCTTTATAGACTTTTATGTAGAAGAAAAGTACACTTATAGTGAAAAATTTACCTGTAGGTTTCCAATAAGTTGACAATTGCTGTCCATTATTTTTAAGAAAGGACAGATAATGTCCGTTCTTAAAAATAATGGACAGTATTTGTCAACTTATTGGACAGTGCCAGGTAAACCCAATAACTTATTAGACGTCTACAGGTAGGCTGATAATAAGAGAAAGACAATACATTTGTCAAAGAGATTCAAATTTAATTTTAAATTCCCTACAAGTAAGAATCAACACAGATATCGGAAAAATCACTGAAACACTTAAAACGATATTTCCCCTTAGTAGAATTCTCTGTTCCAACTTTAAGATTTACAATTTTTTCAAATTCCATTGGCCAATAATATATCGCATCAAAACTTAAATGTCAAAGGCATATTTTCATGCTGTATTTGAATTTTGCTAGATCCAGAGGCACATTCCGAAACTTCTTCACAATGCTTTTTAATTATTTCCTCATCCAAATATTCGAAAACACAATGCTTTTCAGATCAAATTTGGCTCCATAACTTTCTCACCCTCCATATCCAGAATAACACTCATTAAGATAATATTCGCAGTACTTTCATTAAAATCCTTGTGCAATGAAAATGCCCTCCCCATCAAAGGATGACGTTGATATGGCTCAGTACTACAGATTGAGTGAATATAAAACCTGCAGAACAAGATTACTTACCTGACACTGTCCAATAAGTGAATAAAAGAAACAGACCTCCACTCAAGACTGGTTATATTGTCAGACTATTCAAAAATAGCTTTGTTCATAATTATCATTGTCAATTGGTTTACCTGAGCCTGTCCATTGTTAGAACAAAAGATATACATGCATTTGTAATGTACATGTATTAAGTAGGATATAAGCCTTCTGTGAGAGAAAGAACTGATCTCGGCCCTACGGGCATTTTAGTGTTAAATCTAAAGCAAACTAGCATGGCGCTGCACCATGCCCCTTTTGGCTGGCGTCATGCCCTTTTTAATTGCACCATGCCCTTTTTTCTCTATAAATTTTTAAAAAATATTTGTTAATTTATATAAACAATTGTTTTTTATTTCACAAGGTTGATTGAAAAGTTTAAAATCAAGGCAGCAGGTATTAACTTTTAAAGAGGGTAAATGATTATTCTATTACTATCATAGTATGATACAATGAAAGTGCCCCGAAATTGTCTTACCACGACGAAAAGTGCCCTTTTGAACACATGATATGTGTACCCTCTCTAGATCCTAGATTTAACACTACATTTATTATGAATACCTTTTCAAAATTGCTAGAGTAGCAAGGTAAGTAAAAAAAAAAAGAAAGAAATTAACATGAAAAATTAGGGCCTTTTTTAGGATTTCCCCTTGAATTCAACATATTTTTAGGAATTGTAGTAAAACTTGAAAAAAATTAGGATTTTTTTAAGGAGTTTTAGGGCCACCGGAGAGCCTGTGCAGCTAGTTTTAGCTCGGATTTAATTCACAAGTGACATACAATGTAACAATGGTTCAAGAAAAGCTCACGATGCAAATTTAGTTTGGAGTTGAGCAATATGTATGGCTCAGACACCAGTTTGTGATAAAAAACACAATATACTGCATAAAAACCAATCCCTCCCACTCCCTACTTACTACGTGGGAGAATTTACAATTAAAACAATATTCTTAGACTCTAGTGGTGTGTTCAGAGTGTGGAACATGACAAATATTGGTTTTTCTTCTATATCAATATATATATGGGCATATAGTGTGATATTGCTTCTCATCATGGTGGGTTTAAAATCAATAGTCTGTTTTGGTACCTGTTTTCTTTCTTTTTTTTTTTTCTTTTTTTTTTTTTACAGCTGCCCCCCTCTCTCTCTACTCACTTGTTTTTAACAGCCACCTCTCTCTCTCATTTGTTTTTTACACCCATCTCTCTCTCTCTCTCTACTTGTTTTTAACAGCCACCTCTCTCTCCCATTTGTTTTTTTTACAGCCATCTCTTTCTCTCTCTCTCTCTCTACTTACTTGCAAGGCACTGTGGGATGGTGGTAGAGACAAGCATTGCCATTAACACATGCTGGCCAAAATCGACATCTCTCCGACAATTTAGCTGCTTTTGATGGGAGTATGTCCTCTTCTTCCTCATCTATTACAAAGTAAAGAAGACAGATAGATATCATACAGTCTCTCAAAACTTTTCCTTTCACTCCGTAATTTCACTGATAGACAGACATACAGTTGAACTTCAGTATCTCAAACATCGATATCTCAAACACCATGTACATATCGAAGTAAGCCTGAAAGTAATGATTGGCAATCAGACCAAAAACTGTAATCGATTATCGGTAATAATCTGACACATGTAATCGATCAAAATTGGAATTTTCATTGATTGCAGAAGTGTTCCCCCCTCCCCCTCAAAATAGATAACAGAATCATTAAACATATGGAAACAACATTTGAATTCTTTGTTTCTTTTGTTCACAAGTAAATAAATCAAAATTTCAATATGACAAGTAATCAAATTTATTTATAAACACGTTTCAAAAACTGACTCCTTTATCTGACTGTTGAATGTCGTTATCTTCCTTCAAGTCAAATCTCCCACCATCACGCCACCTGTCGTACAAGACCCGTGGTCGAGTTGTATAACACCTGCATACGGAGCGCTATGCTCCATGCCAGTGAGACCTGGGCACTCACAAAGCCAACTCTTCATCGCCTACTATGCAATGACAGGGCCATGATAAGACAGATTGATTTGTAACATCAAGCCTGAGGATATGGGCACTGTAGGTTCAACTGAATTGCTGGGGCGGCTTGGCATCGATGACCTCGACCTCATCTTAAGGAAAAGGAGACTCCACTGGTATGGCCACGTTGTCAGATCCAGCAGTGCAGTCAAATGCGCTCTAAACATACAAGTTCCTGGGAGACATAGAGTTGGTCGGCCAATGCTATCATGGAGAGAGCTGACGGAGAAAGATCATAGAGAATGGAAGCTCTCTACTGCCGACCCTCAAGACCGAAAAAAATGGAGATCTGAAGTGAGATCTGCCATGTGTGCAGCTAGCCAGATACCTAGAAAGGGGTTCACTAGTGTGGACATTACCCGTAATTTTGCACGGAAATAAAAAGAAACCAACAACAACATTTTGTTGGCTGTTTTTTGATTGGGTTTGACATACAGAAATTAAAATCTGAAGAAAACTGAAGTAATTTCTGGATTTTTTTTTTGGTGTGTGCATGTGAACGATGTTGGTGGTTGGCGCCTTTTATTTTGTAATTGATTAGAAGCATCATGGATCTCCAAATGACTAACAATCAATAATCAGTGAAAATCATTTAAACACTAAATGAAGTCCCAACTACATTTTCTTTAAGTATCTTAACCTCAATAACTCATCCCCTCAGATATTTTGAAGTTTTTTTTCTCCACCCGATCGAGTTCAAGATAATGATCTTTGACTGCATTACATCTTATGAGGGATTTAGGCGTCTGAATTCTATCTCTGAAATCTACTCAGTTAAACGCACAGTATAAGTGTATATCAACATGAGTTTGAATACTAAAAAGGAGTACAAGGTGTGTGGCAAACTCTATCCTAATTAAGAAGAATCATACTAACCGTCCGTATCCTTCAGGCTGAACGTGATGGGTTTAATTTCTGGAGCTGCATGGGTGACAGTTTTTTTCGGAACCTCGCTAGTGGTCTCCACAGCACCCCCTCCTCCTGCTTCCTTAATGACTTCAAACTGGTCAGGATTTACACCATCCAGAGTCACTATGAACCTGGTATCCACAGGTGAAACAAACGCTGTTGGTTTTTGTCTAAGTAAAAAATGTAAGCCCATAGAGACGATGTCTTAACCTTGTAACAATATCTCAACTCCCTTCTCTCTTAATCCTGGATATCTAAATTTTATCAACCGTCTTGAACATTGCAGATGAATACTGTTTAAAGTTCCGTTCCATTTTCACTCAATCTACATGTACTAAACCACTCCAATTAACGAAATCTACACCTACAGTAAAACATGTTTATTACAAACACTCTTATTATGAATGTACGCTTATTGCGAAGTGATACTTATTCCCCTATGAGGGGAAATTAATGAAAAATTTATTGGATATAACGAAGTTTGGTTATAACAAACTGTTTTTCTCTGGCCCTGGAGGTTCAATATTACCATGTTTTACTGCATAATGAAAGTTTGATTATAATGAACAATTTATTGCTGGTTCTGGAGGTTCACTATAGCCGTATTTTACTGTATAATGAAGTTTGGTTGTAATTAACTATTCATTGCTATTGAGCTTTGTTATAACCATGTTTACTGCATAATGAAGTTTGGTTTTAATAAACTGTTTTTCACTGGCCTTGGGTGTTCACTTTAGCCGTGTTCTACTGTACACAGAGAGAAGTCGATTGCCGTTTCACTTACGTTTTGGTCTGAGCCAGCACCCTCTTCCTGTTCTTCTGCAGATTCTGCTGCTTCAATAACATAGCCCTCTGTGCCACATCGTCATCATCATCAATGTCTGCCTCTTCTTCCTCCCCATGACTCGACTCCTGGGGGTCCTCGGGCTCCTCTTCGTCCAGTGACGCCTCTCTTTTAACTTGGGAGTACAGGATTGTCTCAGACTCCTGCTGTAGAAGTTGATGGACCTCGGGATCAATGTCGGGACTCAGGGACTGTTCTTCATCTAATCCCACAGGAAGCTATTATTTTAAAAAAAATTACAAAATACTGTAACTTGATAGTTGAATAGTACAATTTCTGATCTTAGAGGAAGCTTTTCATGAAATTAAAAAAATACTATACTGATATTCAAATACAATTTTATTCTGCACATACAATCAAACTGCAAAAAAAAAACCAAAAAAAAAAACCCCCCAAAATACATACACTAAACAAAATTTTCATTCTTGTGCATTTAAATATATTTTATTTGATACCTAGATTGAAGACTGGGAGGGGGGGGGGGGGGGGGGCAGCAGATGGTTTTTGATCTGTTTGTCTCTGTCTGAGACATTAACACCTTGGTACAGTGGAACCCCGTTATTACGGTCCCCCTTTAATACGTTAGTCCGCATATTACGTTGGAATTTCAAAGCACAAAACCATTTCTTAACAAACATATATAAAATAGACCTCGTTATTACGTTGTCCTAAGATGCCGGGACTCGGTATTACGTTGTAAAAATTCCGACGAAAACGTAATAAACCCCTAATTATTCAATAGTGATTCTCAAAATAATAAGCCATTCACACCTTGACTGCCTGAGGCAGTCACCACGTAAATTTCCTGGTCTGTTTGGGGATTAGAGACGCTTGACTGATCACGCTTCGATAGATCTAGCGACATCAATACAGGTGAATACCCCGTATCGAAGCCAGTGATAAACAATTAAATAATGTTTATTTAGAAATTGTACTCTATGAAATTTACTTCATTTTTCATATTTTGATAATCGAAGAAATTTCTCAACTACCTGCGTGTTCAGCATAGTGTGATTACCTTCGCTATCAAAACTCTATTTACGGACAGCTTTGGTACCAAAGACAAGATTTATCGTAGCAGTGTTAAAACCGCTTGGGTAACTTCTTGGACATAGGTGACTAAAGGTGTTCAATTAAAAAATTGTCCGTCGTTTGGACATGCAGCTTGGGTGTTCGTAGATCTCGTCCATACATACACCAATCAAACTGTCCTGTGTTATCAGCCGATTCGTGCACGGCATTTACCTCAGTTAATATTCTAAAATCCCTTGATGTGCACGTGATTTTAGTGTCATCACTTAGCGTTGTAAATGAAATCTTCGTGCATCATTATATTTTTTATGTGGATTGCACTTAAATTGTTCTCCGTGTTTATCGTTGGTGAGAAAAGTGTGTAAGTGTTGGGTATCGTGCGTGTGCGTTTTGTGTCTATAGTTTTGTTGTTTTTTGGGTGGGATTTTTTTTATTGCGTTGTGTATTGTGTAATTAGCGAACTTAATAAAAACGATGTTTTGTTATTTTTTTTAATACGAATGTTGAATACGAACCGGAACGAGTTATTGAGAGAAATTTTCATGAACGCATTGTTTTAAAGTTGAACAAAATGGCAGTCCAAACGAATGCAGAAAAGCAACGTTTATCAAAACATCCTTATGTATCCTACACCAGAAATAAAGAAAAGGGATAAGAACATGAAGAATTACGGACATTAAAGATAAGATGTAAATAAAACAAAGTATCATAGTCTTCTAAACAAACAAACAGTAAAGATATATTCACACACCCCTTCACGGAGTACCAACGGACGATATACAATTTCCAAATGATATTTTAAACGGATTTCACTGGGAACGTTTATTACATTGACCCCGGTATTACGTTATTTTATCGTGACAAAATGGAAAACGTAATAACGGGGTTCCACTGTAATAACTTATAAACGATACATTGTAGACACTTCAAACTTGGCAGACTGATTGATTGATTGAATACTGTTTAACGTCCCTCTTGAGAATATTTCACTCATATGGAGATGTCACCATTGCCGATGAAGAGCTGCAAAATTTAGGCCTATGATCAACATTTATGGCCTTTGAGCAGGGAGGAATTTTTATCGCGCCACATCTGCTGTGTGGTCTCATGCGAAGGACTGCCCCATTTAGTTGCACCTTATGACAAGCAAGGGGTACCAAGGACCTATTCTAACCCGGATCACTACGGGACCTTGGCAGACTGACATGTTAAGATCAATGCTATGTGACTATTAAAGGTCAAGGTCACTCATAAATGTCAAAGTTGCCACAACCAAATGTGACCAGGGTTAAGGACATGTTTCACAAACACATCTTTTTTCCACTTCATATTCAATTTATATTGTATATCCTGGTGATTTGTGATAAGTAATGAAGGAGTGATCCACAGTTATCTGAGTTTCTATTCTTCAAACTGACCCATGGACTGGAAGATACTGACCCATGGACTGGAAGATACTGACCCATGGACTGGAAAATACTGACCCATGGACTGGAAGTTACTGTCCCATGCAATATACTGACCCATGGACTGCAATATACTGACCCATGGAATGCAATACACTGACCTATGGACTGGAAGATACTGACTAATGGACTGGAAGATATTGACTTCTGGATTGGAAATACTGACCGGTTGACTAGTATCAGAGCTGCTGTGAATGCTGTTTTCATCCTCTGTCTTATTTTGGATCTCAATATACCGGCTGTCACCCACTGGGAGCACACAGGCAACCTCTGGACCTAATCAGAAATTTTTTTTCCACATGTTAAATTATATGTTTCAGACTTTAATAAGTAAACCTCTCCCAGTGTTTTCTATAATATTCCTTAACAAACTGCTATAATATCTACTAATGACTCATGTAAACAGTCATCATTATGATATCATTTACTATTGGGTCAATAAATACATGTATCTTACCTTCTTTTTTCACAACTTTAAACATGTTTTCTCTGTACTCCTCTTTTAACATTTTGGATTTGTTCTCTATTGTGTATGTCAAATTCTTCATGAACTCTGTCTTTTTAGAGTTTGAGACCAGCCCTCTAACAGGTTTTCCTGCAGTGGATTGGCTGGATACCACCCCTTGAGATCGGCTGGATACCACCCCTTGAGATCCGCTCCTTCCATGAAGTGTCACAGTCACTGGTTTCTTTAATCGTTCTCTTGCATCCCCTGAAAACAAGGTCCAAAATCATCAGCACTCCAAATTTTGACACTCTGAAGTAAGTTACAGTAAATGTTGGCATGCTTCAAGTTATAAGCTGTGACATTGTCAATAGCAATTCCAAAATGAGGGATCTACTTTAGAGTCATGACACACTTTTCCCCAAGAAGCATCAACTGACCAAGTTAGATGGTCCTAAGACTCACAGTTCTGCAGTACATACAACCATAAAATTGCAGAAGGAGGAAACATTGACCTATATTTGGGTCATAACACACCTTACCCCCTATATTTATAGGTTATAGACTTTGTATGGGAAAATATGACGACCGAGTTTTTTGGCGTGTAGACGGACTGAGCTTGCGAGGTCCGTCCGCGACAAAAAACGAGGTCGTCATATTTCCCATACAAAGTCTATAACCTTTTTATTATATACTTTCAATTTCATTTAGAAACTAACAATAATTTTATTTTTAACAATAACTTCATCGGTTTAACTAAGTAAAAGATGAAAAACACGAAAAATTTGAAAATTAACGGCGTAGAAATTTGATTGTGACGTAATGTTTGCGGGCTGGAATGTTTCCGGGCATATATCATGTGATATATGCCCGCAAACTTTTAAAGAAAAAAGAAAGATGAAATTGAAAGTATATAATAAGTACATGTATTAGCTGACATGGTTTGAAAATCCTACACCTCATAATGAGGCCACAGTGACCTGCTTTTGGTTATCAACACCTCCCTCCCCCATGTTGCATCAACTGAACACATTTGATGGTCCTTTGCCTCATAGAGTTCAAGAAATGATCTGGACAAGATTTGAGTATGTATAGTCATAAAATTTCAGAAGTAGACGACATTGACCTATTTTTGGTTCACAACAAACCTTCAAGATGCATCAGCTAACCAAGTTTGATGGTCCTAGACCTCACAGTGTGAAAAATATGACGGACAGACAGATGGGAAAGTCTATATTATAATATGGCCCATTAAAAGATAAAGCATATTAAAAATACAAAATGCACTCTTTCGATTATCAAACTAGCACTGGTAAAAATAATTTACCCTTTGCACTGTATAGTTTTTCCTCTCGGAGCACAGCATCCATAGCCGAAGACACGGATTTCTCAGCTTCGGCAGTGGCCTTCAGAATCAGGTTTTTGTTGGCCTGTTTTGTGACAGGTACGCTGGACCTGAACAGAATGATATTTGCACATACACAAATTTCCTCCATCATCTTTAACATTCAAATCAATCCCCAGTCATACATGTATATCAATCACCCTGTTATACATCTGTTCTTGATGGAACTTAATTAATTATGCATACATGTACGTGTGAGTAAGATGCTTTAAAACACACTATAAAGAACCTACATACAACAGTAAAACTGTGAAGCAACTGAGGTTAAGGAAGGGGACATGATCAAGATAGTAAACGTATTTCACTAACCAAAAGTCCGTAACAATTTGAAAATTCCCGATAGAATTTCCCTAACTCCTGACTTACTTTTGTGGTCTCAACCACAACCCTTTCAAAATTCTCTATAGAATGACCCGAACTCCTGACTTACTTTCGTGGTCTTCACTGTAACGATTTGAAAATTCTCGATAGAATGACCCTCCATAACAATTTGAAAATTCCCAACAGAATGACCCTAACTAGTAACTACTTACTTCCGTGGTCTTGAGGAAACCTGGACCACGCTGGCCACACTGCCCACTGCAGGGTTATATGGGTCATATTCCTCCTCCTCTTCCTCCACCTCAAACTTCCTCTTCACAGACGCCACAACAGACAGGGGTTGTCGTCTTTTAGAGGGAGTTACCTGATATACGAAAAATGTTAACAGCTTCTTGTCTCTACTCTGACTAATTCCAAGTAATACAGGTGCTTGTTCTCCACCATTTCTGTGGTGCTAAGTCAATAATAGGTCACATTGACTTCCAGCATGGATTTCTTACTTTAACTAACATGGATACTGTTGGTTTCAACATATTTCTAATGTCACAATGACATACATACTGTAAATGTAGTTATTTACTATTTACAACTACCTTTGTATAAAATATGAAAGGTTAATGCTGAAAACTTTATTTATCAAGTCACATTGAAAGCATAGTAAACTTAATGAGATGAATCCCGACATTTGACCTTACGACTCTAAAATCTGTAAGTCTCCTTATTTGATGGTCAGCTAACTTGTATAATATATGAAAGCTTTATGTTAAAAATAATTCAAGACATTGTGTCGCAACAAAACTTAGAGACATACAGACAGCACAAGAGATGGATGGACGTGACTCCTATAGACCTTTCAATAATAATTATCTCCCTTTGGATTGGGGCATTTGATCAACTTCAATCCTCTTCACCCAAGGATGTTTTGTAGCAAGTTTGGTTGTAATTAGCCCAGTTCTTGAGAAGAACTAAAAATTGTGAAAAGTTTATGACAACATGATTTACATCTAACACTGTCACATTACAAAATGCTTACAGTTCTCTTTGCTGAGGAAGACGATGAAGGCCTCTGCACTGTTCTGTCAGGGGGTAAATCTCGGGAAGATGTTCTTCCGTCTTTGACTGCAGAAAGTGGAAGTCCCAAACGAGAATGTACTGAGGCTGCTTTCACGGCGGGTTTGGATTTACTCGGGGTACTGCCCTGAAGAGATTTCTGTTTGGCATCCTGAGATGGTGCATCTAAAAAGTAATTCTAAACCGTGAGCCTTGTGTGCATACTTCTAGGAGTGGTCGTGATGGATAATGCAATACCTGACTCATGGTGGGTGACCTCATTATCATTAAATAAACTTTCTAAATCCATTGCTTATTTACTGTAACAGACACATAAATATTAAGCATGAAAAATAGTGTCTGAACAAACTACAAAACAATTGCACACAATGATCAATGAAGATGTTAAATACATACAATGCTGAAACCGTGCAATGTTAAAACCATACAATGCTAAAACTGTACGTACCTTTGTCAGTCTGTTTCGTTTTTCCAGTCTTTGATACTTCCGATTCCTCCTTAAACTCAGCAGCGAATTCATCTAATCCAAAAAATAAAAACTAATATTGCATGCATTTTTATATTTCATCTAAGTGCAATACATTTGATTATTTGTTTTATCTTATCTTTTGTGGATTTTGTTGCTAAAACTTTAAAAGAATCATTGGTGAATTTGAAACCAGATAAAATTGTTTCTCAATGTGTTTGAGTAGAAATAATACAAGAAAAAAATCCTTCAGTCTGTGACAGTAGATCTCTTTCACTTCACAATCTATCCACTCACATACCCTCTTCCTTATTTGTCAGCAGGTCCTCGATCTCGGGGTCGACTTCTACACCATACCGGTCTTTCCTGCTCTCCTTTGTTTTGGAGTCTTTTGTCTTTTCTTTGCTTCTCTCTCTGCTTTTCTCTTTCTTCTCTGTTGAATGTTGCCTCTTCGTTTGTTTTTCTTTTTTATCGATGACTGATGGAGCCTCACTCTGGTTATCACTGACCTTTGTCTCTACTTTTTCCAATTCTTTTGATTTCTGCTGGTCTGCAATATTTCAGAAGATTCACTAATACTGTGTATATGTATAAGACTGACTGGTTGTAAATTATTGTGTACTACTTTACAGTATAACATGCATTGTAATGTTCAGAACTTACATCTCTCTATCTTATACTGCCATACAGTAAAACACGCTTATAGCAAAGTGCTAGGGATGAACAACTTTGATTCCTTATCACATCACTCATTATATCAAATAAAGTTCATGATATGTTTTAAAACTACAGGGAATGAAAATCATTTTGATGTTAGAGTGAACTTGTTTAAGATGATCTCTGTAACAGTGTTTTACTGTTTGTTTTGATTTTTCTGCAACACTCAACAATTTTACAGTTATATGGTGGCGCCCAGTCTTTATTGGTGGAAGAGAGAACCCAGATACAATGTACCTGGGAAGAGAACACCGACCTTCCGAAAGTAAACTGGGAAACTTTCTCACTTACCGGCGCAAGCGGGATTCGAACCCGCGCCGACAAAGGTGAGAGGCCGTGTGATTTTGAGCGCAATGCTCTAACCACTCGGTCACGGAGGCCCCGTGTTTTACTGTAATATTGAATTCATTGTAAGTGTGTTTACTGTAACACTGTTTTATTGTAAGTGTGAATTCATTATAACTGTGTTCACTGTAACTGTGTTTTACTGTAAGTGTGAATTAATTATAAGCCTGTTCACTATAGCAATGTTTTACAGTAAGCTTGAATTCATTATAAGCATCTTCGCTGTAACTGTGTTTTACTGTATGTGAGAATTCATAATAAACGTGTTCACTGTAACCAAGTTTTACTGTAAGCTTGAATTCATTATAAGCATGTTCACTTTAACCGTGTTTTACTGTAATATTATATCCAATGTTCTTCTCGATACACCTGACACAAAAACATACCCCCAAACTGCTCTCTGGCAGGAAATAAAATTATCATTTAAGTTTGCTCATTTAGATTGAGATTCAACAAATTGTAAAACTAAAAAAGTAATGACATTGTTTATCTTGAAAAACTTGGAGTCTGATTCCCTTTGAAACTGAATCAATTTCGATTTCAAAGGATATTTTTTTTCAGTCTGCAGCATTTTAGAAAGACTCAATTTCTGGCCTAAGGGAACTATTGAATACTATATAATAACTGTACATGAAATATGGATATTGGTTGGCAGTGCACTACTGTTAAATTTTTTCATTTGTAGCAAATAAGGATACAAAATATACATATTTATTATACCTCAGAATGTTTTTGCTATATAAATGTTAGGTGAATAAATTTGCTATTTCTTCTGGATAACGCTAGCCATGAAATAGTTTCTGAACTATCTGCCCTAGGCTAGGGAAATAGTCTCGAAACTATTTATCGGATGCTATATTTTCCCGCGTTTTCTTTTCTGTGACATCAAAGTCTAATAACTCTAATTAGTTTACTTCACTTTGGTATGTCTGACACAAGTAAAGTCTACCTTGGTGTAATAAAACACCTATTTACTGACTATTCGGACAATTGCAAGTTTAATGTCCCAGTCGACAGCAACTATTTCCCTCGGCTGTGCCTCCGAAAATATTTGCTGTCTTGGTTGTTTCAAGGACAAATGTTGCTATTGTCCTCATAGCCAGTAAATAGGTGTATAATATTCAGCACTGCACCAAAAGCCAGTAGATAGAAATATATATGTACAATAGCATTAAAGCACAGTTTGAAAGTACATGTGTCATAAACTGCCAATCCCAGTTTCAAATTTCTTAAGACAGCTGAGCCTCATCAATATAGTTAGTACCTCTCTTAAAAGCTTAAATTCATATAAATACAGTCAAACTTTGTTATCTCGAACTTGATGGGGCCGAGAAAAAAACTCAAGATACCCAAGGGTTCGAGATATTGGGGTTAAAATAAATGTAGTTGGGACTTCCAACTCACTTTGACATGCCATGGTATTCGAAATACCGGTGTTTAAGATACTGAAATACAACTGTGTATATACAATTAAAACATACCTGTTCCAAGGCTTTGAAGCTTTTTCAACAAATTGTGCAACCTGGAAATTGAAACAGAGACATTTGACAATTTATTGCACATTAAGTCAACAAGAGGCCCAAACACACTAAGTCAACAAGAGGCTCACACACACTAAGTCAACAAGAGGCCCACAGGCCTTGTCGGTCACCTGAGTACAAGTGAAAAAATATCACTATACTCCCAAGGGCTATGAAATCTAGAAAAAAAATCCTGTTTTGAATATCTAAGCTAAATTCTAATGTTCAGCAACAGTATAGAAAAGATGTGTTCTTAAAACTTCACTGCCCTTAAAAGTGCATACACTGATAAAAGGCTTTACATAATCATGATAATATAATAGGTGTATTAAGATTAATACATCAAAAGATATGACTAATTTGAACCCATCCTAAAGTCAAAACCCTTGGTTGTCAAATTCACCAGGTTTTGTACATCCTTTTCTGCTATTCCTAAGTATGCATTTAGATTTTATACAGTATCAGCAAACTTACACATAAATACTAAGCTAAGTTTTGCCCCACCCTGGGGTCAGACCCTACCCTGGGGATCAGCAAATTTACAATTTTGGTAAAAAACTATCTGTTCTTTCTAAATATCCATTTAGTTTCAATCTAATATCGATAATACAAAAGAAGATGCCATTTAAGTGTTTAACACATAGACGCTATACAGTAAGTTTGGCCCTGCCCTGGGATCAGAACTCTAACCCCAAGGATCATGAAATTTACAATTTTGGTAGAGGCTTTCCTGCTCTACATCACTATGCATTTAGTTTTTCTTAAACATGTGTGGTTTTAGAGAGGAAATTTTTTGAAAATTAGTCAATTTGGGACACTTTTCCCCCTGCCCTTAAGCCCCAAGGGGTGCAGGAATCCTGAAATTAACAATATATGCCCCTCTTGTTCCAAAAATGCTGCATAACAAATTTCAAAAGAATTGGAATGGTAGTTATCAAGAAGTTAAAAATGTCTATTGTTCACATATTTAATAACTGACCATTTTTGCCCCACCCTAATGCCAAAACCCTTACCCCTGGGATCATGAAATTTAAAATTTTGGTAGAGGTCTTCCTGCTCTACATCACTATATGCATTTAGCTTCCCTTACACATTTGTGGTTCTAGAGAAAAAGATTTTTGAAAATTTGTAAATTTTGGACAGTTTTTGCTATACCATTAAGACCTGAGGGGTGCAGGAATCCTGAAATTTACCATTTTTGTTCCCCTTGTTCCAAAGATGCTTCATACCAAATTTGAAAAGAATTGGACTAGTAGTTATCAAGAAGAAGTTAAAAATGTTCAATTGTTAACGCATGATGACAACCATTTGCAATGATGAAAAGTCTAGTTTACAAATCTGTGGGATAAAATGTCTAGTTTACAAATCTATGGGATAAAATGTATAGTTTACAAATCTGTGGGATAGAATGTCTAGTTTACACAATCTATGGGATAAAATGTCTAGTTTACAAATCTATGGGATAAAATGTCTAGTTTACACAATCTATGGGATAAAATGTCTAGTTTACATGACCTATGAGATAAAATGTCTAGTTTACAAATCTGTGGGATAGAATGTCTAGTTTACAAAATCTATGGGATAAAAAGTCTAGTTTACAAATCTATGGGACAAAATGTCTAGTTTACACAACCTATGGGATAAAATGTCTAGTTTACACAATGGGATAAAATGTCTAGTTTACAAATCTATGTGATAAAATGTCTAGTTTACACAATCTACAGGCAAATCATTATTATTTAAAAATGAAAAGTGACAGAAACAAAAATATATCATCGAATCTTGACTTACAGTACACGTAATGGTAAATGAAGCAATAAAATACTAGTATTACCATGATGTGAATTTCTCTGTGTTGTGACTTAGGAATAAACTGAGATCATTGTTCATCTGTTTTTCTGTCTTTTTATTGGCAATCATCACCATAATGTAGTCAGGAAGCTCATCATCTGTTGCAGAAAAATTAATGATAAAACGTACAATTATTAATATTAAAGTGTCACATTGGAATGTAACAAATTTGCATTTAGTTGATCTGTCAATATTTTGAATTTAAGAAAACTCCAACCTCATGTGATGTCATAGGTTTTTGTGAAATTTTTAATTAAACTTTGTGCATGTTTTGTAGGAATTTCATTTTATTTTCAGTAAATAATCAACTGTCTATCTATATCAAAACAAGAGATGTTATTATATGTCTTTACACATGTACACTGATTTCCCAGATATTCACAACTGATTCACACTCATATACATGTATTCAGAAATCAGCAGTTTTTAAAAGCTTTCAATAGTAAAATTTTGTACTTTCATCTAGCTTTTATGTATTTCTATTATGTAGTGTAATACAAAATGTGCTATATTCTGATGTTGATCTTAAAAAGGTGGCAACATACACATTTTCTTTCATTAGTAATTCAAATAAACTATATCTTAGTGGAAATTGATACAATTTTTTTTTTTTTTTTACTTTGAACCCATAATGCTAGCAGATCACATGAACCATCATATAAAAACGACAAGGATGAAATTTGTGCACTTACCAACATAAGCATTTAATTCTATCAATTTTGCCTTTATTGCCGTCTGAAAATAAAACAAAATATTATATATTATAATGATGATTTTCAGAGATGCCTTGGATTGAATTGACTGGTAACCTAACACAGCTATGTAATCAAGCTGTATATTTCAGTTTGAATGGGACCTTGATAAATGTTTGTAGGTGTGTCATGTCATAATTAGTGTGTCACAATTTGAATTTAAAAGTCGTTTATTTTGTCCCTAATTGTGCACCATAACCTGTGTGCGAGAGTAACTATATCTAGGCGAGAGCGAGGTCATGTGTTTCTGTAGTATGTCAGTTCAGCACGAGTCGTTGAGGTGTGTCCTTCATACAGTGAGCGCTGAAGTTATATGTCTGTGTGGTCATATGTGACCCGTGTGGTCATAGAAAAGTCTTGTATGGTGGTGCCATTCTGTGTGTTGGTGGTGCCGTTTTTTCTGTGTGAAATCCTGTGTGGTCACGGAACTGCCCTATGTGGTGGTGCTGTTCTGTGTGTTGGTGCCATTTTTTCTGTTTGGAATGACAGTAACCTCTGATGTGTACTCATTGAGGTGATTAACGTAACCCATGTAATGGCTCTGTCCACTAGCACTACATGCAGGGCTCCAAATTAACATCTGCCCGTTAGTCTGTGACTGGGTAAACGTCTGGCAGACTGACATACATTTATTTTAGTCAGTCCGATGGGACTGGTTAATTTTCTAAAGCATTTTTGGAAAATATACTTATGAAATCTTATACACACATTTGGCATGCTTCAATCTGTAGATATCAGACAAATCTGATTCGTAAATATAAATTCCACATTTAAGTGTTACAATATCCTGTGAGGCATATTGAGTTAAATTTCATTTTAATAACATTAACAAAATATGTGTAATTATATCTGGAAAACTCTGTTGGACTTTTAAATTTTTCTGCGGACTGGTTGAAATTATACCCCATTAGTCTGGCTGGACTGGTGACATTAAAAGTTAGCTTCAAACCCTGACATGTGAGTGTTCCTGATGCCAAAATCAAGTTCTTAATGTACCAGCGTATTACATGTACACCTGGATGAGGCATGATGAGAAATCTCTGTAATACGCATTACATCTACAAGATCCCAAGTGGTGACATAAAGAACATGTGAAAGTATCCTTACCATACACGCGCATCGTATTGTGAACCAATAGACGCCGTACCTATACTGGTTGGGTTTTCATGAAATACACTGTGTGTCTTAAAGCAAAGAAAATTGTTTTGTTGTCATGCATTATGTATTTTGAATGTGTTGTGTGTTAATGACGTGATTAGGTTCAGTTTAAAAACGAGGAGTTTTTCAAATCGTGAGTCAAAATTGTGACATAGTGAGAAAATATGTTTGGAATATTTTTTTGAATAAATCAAAATCCTAAGAAGCAATATAGAAATATATAGATCATGTGCAGAAAAGGATGTGTCATAAAGTATAGGTTTTTATAATCAGTGTGCGAAACTAACTTTTCAATCCTATAGACATTTGGGTCCACAATCATTTTATTTCCCATAGACCAAAACAAATTCCTATAGGCCAAAATAAAAACACTAAAATTAGCACATGAAAACACTAATTGCTGAAGATGCAAGATATAGACTAGAAAACTGCAAATATTATGAACACATGACATCTGTTTTCACAACTGTTTTCAGCATTCCAAAAGAACAGTTCAATCTTCGGAAAGTTTGCAGTCAGAGGGTCCCCCCATCTGCTTACAGAAGAGGTCCCGTGGGGATCAGTACTCCTTGCTTGTCGTAAGAGGTGACTTAATGGGATGGTCCACAAAAACCGAGGTTACAGCAGGTGTGGCACAATAAAGATCCCTCCCTCAAAGGCTGTAAGCACCAATGCTAGCATAAGCCTTTAATATTGAACCCCTTTACCAGCAATAGTGATGTCGACATATGAGTGAAACAACCAACCAGCCTTACAGAGAGAAACAATGTGTCCGTATAGAAATGGCCACCCAGTTCCTTATCAATTACCAAGACAGTAATTAGCGGCGATTAAATGAGATTGCTACTGGTATCGAAACTTGAGATTTATTTTTTTAAACTTGATACTAAAAACAACAATGAAGTGTGGATCAGAGAAACTCATGAATTCTGATGAAAAGAAAATGTTAAAATTTCAAATATTCCTCTCCAGTATACAGCCTTATTTTTCCTGCTCTGTAATGTTTGTTAGATATACCATAGACAAAATCCATAAAATCAAGTGAATATAACTCAGCCAATAGCATTAATATAATAAATTGGATTCAAAAATGTGTGAAAACAGATTTAGACAAGACACTGTAAAAAGAAAAAGGTGTGAATTTAAAGCTAATATTTTATATTTGAATATCAAACTTCAGCCCTCTATTAAAACTTGTGTACAAACTTGAATGTTCATGACAAGAGGACAATTTAATATAAATTTGACACATTCTATCCTAGAAAATCACTTTTAAATTAAAAGATTTTTTAAAGGTATAATCCTATCCAATACTTTGAACTCCTTTTGTGACCTCATTCTGCCTCTGTGAGACTACATGTATTCATAAATTCTAATAATCAATTCCTAATTATAATATTTATCAATAATATTCATCTTAACAGCACTTGTTACAAACTTTTTAAAATGATGAAAATGAAAACTAAATTTAAGCAGGGTTTGTCACCCACACAGTGATATTTTTTTTTAATGTTAAGGTCCTCTTGTTGCATGTCAGAAAACATCTCGAGAAAGCAAAGAAATTTAAACAGACACTATACTGTAATTTCACGCTCATCCCAAAATCGTACCATCAGAATCATCTAATCAAGCATCATAAACAACTTCTGAATCACAAATCAATAACGATACAATATAAATAAACCACGTCATCTCACTCCACTTGTTAATCCTTTCACTGCTCTACCAATGAAGCAGGGTTGGGCGGTCAAAACCGCCCCCGGTTTTAACCATCCCGGTCAATACTCCTCAATAATGGTCAATTGTTATTTAAACTGTCCATTTTCCTATTTTTGTACATTTCTTGCAAAGATAAAGATAAATTAAGTCTTTTCATTATATGGATCAATTGTTGATTAATATTTTTCATTAGATAACCAAATGTAATTTCATAAGTTTTATATATTTGGTTTATTGAAACTGACTGAAATATCTTCAGTACCTACCAGAGAGTCACAGGTCTATACCTAGTGTTAAATCTAAAGCAAACTAGCATGGTGCTGCGCCATGCCCTTTTTAATTGCACCATGCCCTTTTTTCTCTATAAAATTCTTTAAAATATTTGTTAACATAAACAATTGTTCTTTATTTCATAAGGTTGATTGAAAAGTTTAAAATCAAGGCAGCAGGTATAAACTTTTAATGAGGCTAAATGATTTCAAATTCTATTACTATCATAGTATGATACAAAGAAAGTGCCCCAAAATTGTCTTGCCACGACGAAAAGTGCCCTTTTGAACACATGATATGTGTGCCCTCTCTAGATCATAGATTTAACACTAATAGCATAGCTTGACGATTGGAGACAGACCTCTTAATACATGTACCTGGACAGATTAAGAAAAAAAGGTAGTTGGACTTTACCTGAGCTCAGGAAGCAGAGTTGACAGGTGTTAATAAGCATAGGCTGGGACCAGGGATGACCTGTGTGCCTGTTATATTTATGAAAACATCACCAACCCACCCCTCAAATGTTTATTCAACAGTTAAAATGAAGATTGATGAAACAATACTTATAGGTAGTTCTTGTTAAACTAAGGAATTTGAACAGAAGCTTTTACATCTTCCCCAATTCAACAGAGTCATTTGTACATTATTTATTTAATATTATGACTTATAAGTATACTATAAACTGAGAGTGCATGTTATGAATTACAGTATTTACCAAAATGGTCACTTAAACATTTAAAATAAATAATACAGACTATAATGACCAAATAATTTTCAATCGACCAGTATTAACCAGTATTGACCGGTTTTAACCAGTATTGACCACCGGTCCGGTCAATACTCATATTGACCACTTTTTTGCCAACCCTGCAATGAAGATGAAAATATCCTCATCCAAGTTAGTAAGATGATTTTAAACAGTGGAATATAATACTACAATATCATCTACAATTACATCTCATCGCATTGTACACATTTTCTTTCTTCTTCATATTTTACAATTGTAAGCTGTATTGGCTACTGGGAGTATAAGACCAACAGTCTGGTACAATAATTTATTATCAGACTGTTAACAGGCACTGTCCCTTGGTGCCCCCTGTAATCAAGTCAACAAATCACGCTTTCTTGCTTTTTTTTTCTCATATAGTACAATTATTTTGATTTATATAACTATTCTAACCCTCCTGCTTTAGACATAAAACATTCAGAACTGGATCCTGCATGTACATGCGTTTTATACTTGCATACTGTATTTACTAAACTCTTATACTGATATTGATTGCAATTTTATATGTATTCACACAACATTATCTGCTGTCTTTGAAACTGGCACTGTCCTTAGATGTGTGAAGCAGTTTGGTTATTTATTATTGTATATTTCATGTTGTTAATTCAAATCTTGTCTGCAATCAGTATTTCATATATAATTATAGATCTGTGCAGTGCAGAAATGTGAACTCTAACAGTATTAGTACTTCTGAATGATTGTTATTTATTTTCATTGTTATAATTAATTGCTTGTTAACCATGCCCCCTAGGGCCCTTGATTGGTAAATACACAATAAACAAAGCCACATTCAGAGATAGACATACAACCCCCCCCCCCCCCCCCCCCCCCCCCCCCCCCCCCCTTGCAGGCTAGTGGAATCAGAATAGAAAAACTTATTGCTACAACACTGGAAAGAGTTAACATGACTGACTGTTGATTGGTGATTGGTGTTGTCTTGATATGTTTCAATAAACATGTTAAAAACCAATGCCTAATCAAAGGAACCTTGTGCACTAAATCTGGCTAAGTCATGTGTAGTCAATGTTTCAATGTGACAAGAGTTTTTGAAATAATTTTTTTTCACTGGTCAAGTGGGCCAGTGACTTGATAAAATTTACTAGTCAGAACAAGTATCTATCAGTATTTTAGTTACTTGAATGAAAATGCAACGACAAACAAACCAAAAAAAAATTAATATTTAATTTAAAGCCATATTATTCACTGCCTTATGACCAATTTAATAGTAAATTCGGACTGTTTGAATGACATCCATTTGGCTTCAAATGCATTATTGAATAAGCAGACTTGTTTTCCAAGGACAGCAAAGGTGTACACATTTGTGTGCGAACAGCAATGGAGCCCCAACCCAGAATGGCCTGCATGCCGAATTCCATTAAATCTCATCGATGCATCTGTCCACATGACAAAGTCGAATTGATCATTTAAACATTACTGGTCCTTCAGACCAATTATATACAAAAAAAAATCACAAAACTTTAGAAACATCTACTGGTTTGCCACTGGGCAGTGTTGTCAAATCGGTTGGAAATCATAATCGATTAATCGGTAGCAGTGGGACCAGCTGATTTCAGAAAATTGTGAGGTTTCAACACCCCTTCTCCCAATGGCTTCCATATGTGTAAAATCTCAAAGTATTATCACAGGTACTTCGGCCATAACATATGAATACACATCTGATCTAACCTTATACTGTATATGATTATTTACATGTGTATAAGGTTAGATGTGTATTCATAGAGGGTGAAGCCCTCTCACAACGCAAAGGGCCATGAGAGCGGAACTCTCCCTACAGGTAACACGGATTTATATACATGTTTAAAAGGAAAATATAGAAAACTAATGAAAAATTAAACCATACCTATGGAACTTGAAAATTTTGGTCCCAATGGAGTCGATTTGAATACTTATAGCGCATGGACATGTATTTCTCCATTTTTAAACTCGTGTACCCAAGTTCACGTCTTTCTGAGATGTTACATAAAATCCGTAAAAGCATGTAAATCTTATTTTCTTAATCATATATAATCACTCCTCAATTAACACGATTGTACCATGTCTCCTATGTTTGTGAATTTGCTAAACACCGACACTGAATATGACGTCACAATGCACTGTTTACATCAGTTGCATAAAGTATCGCGTGTTCAATGAATAGGTGGATCAAAAATGTCTAAAGTTAGAATACTTTGATTGAGCTCTGTCCTTACATGCTAGGTGCTAATATATTGGGATATATTTTGTCCTGTTATGGATCTAGATACTAGCCAATATTTTTTGCTTCGCCCTCAAACACAGTCACGCCGTAAGACATATTATCTTATGATTCAAGCACCTGTGAGTATCATTAGATTTTTTTTTAAAAATCTGTAGAGCCCCACCTAAATTAGAAGAGTTAACAGATCTAAATTATCAAACAAATGACATACAATATTCTTCAATCTCTTCTTCAAGTAATGTTCACATGGCTTCAACCGTCTGGGCCTGAATTTCTTGAAAAGAACTTAAGTCAAACTTCAGTCTGATAGTCTACTCGAATTTTGTCAGCTCAAATAAATGAAAACTCAAACTTAAATTAAGATTATTTTTTTTAGAAATCCAAGCCTTAACATCGCCGTACATTACATTTGTATCATATACATACTTTTTTCTGTTCAGATATATCAATAAAACTCTGTAATAAAAGGAGGAAAATTGTTCGTAAATGTTTTGTTTAGGGGTCGTTACCAATTTTACCAACATCAGCACCTCAACATCGATAGAGGAATTTCGGGTTTCCTACTGCCGGGGTTCATATCATATCCTGCATAGCTGTTAAGGTGACTTGCAAAAATCAAAACAGTAGAAAAACATTCAATGGTAATAAATCTAAATTTTTACCCGAATTTTGTGACTAATATCTTTTCCATGATCCATTGCCGACAGCCGTGCAAAAAACAGACACCGAGTGCGATGTCTAAACGTAAAACGAACTCAATGTCGAGCCCGATATTTTATGATTTTTAAAACATATTTTCTCTTAATGTTAAAGTTTTACATAAATTAAAATCAAATATATAAAAAATAAAATTTGATCTCTAAAAAGTCTAATTTTTCATTGAAGTATCAACATTTCCCTAGGTTTTTGTTTTTATTGTTTTAACGTCGGGTTCAAGAATCAAGCTATATTAGACCTTTTCTAACTTTTCACGGTAGAGATTGACAATCCATCCACGAGAGCAAGTCAGAGATGGTTCTCTTGGAAAACGATACGGTACGTAGATGGAAGTTCTGGAAAGTCGTTGTATTTTTGCCACTCATTTTTTTTTTCAGTTTCTTTAACTGAACTCTGGTTAAATTTTCTTTTCAGTTTTTGACGGAATTAACCAAGTTATTCCAGAAGGGTAAAATTTCAGGATCCCTATCGTTGACGATGAAGAGATGTACGTATATTCAATCATTTTTTTCTTCTTCAAAACATGTAATTGTATTTATAGACCTAATGTGGTGAATTATTTTGATATATGAAGAACATGAAACAATGTAATGACCCTTAGCTCTATTGCCAATTTTTTAGATGACCATATGTTCCAAGTGTATAAGCACTATTCTCTTTAGAGAAGTCGAGAGGCATAGCCTTCATCGACTTCTCTTCGCAAGCATTCATGTTTTAATTCTGGAAAACGTGTAAATGCCGGAATCGGTGACGGTTTACAGTCTATGCGAAAGTTTTTTGGACCTGTGTAATCAATAAACACACCAGACCGAACCAAATTTTGTCAGACCGAAAAACCTTAATGTAAAAAAATGAAACACGTGAAAATGCAAAACCAAGGAAATCTTATTTATTATACTAGTAATACTATACCAGGGATCCCTCCTGTATAATACTTTGATGGTCCATGCGGTTTTAATCAGTCATTTACTTATTTGGATTTGTGTGATATTTTTTACTTATAACAAACATTTAAATGACTCCGCGTCAAAATAGTAAAGCTCAAAACCGGACACTGAGACATCGGACATTCCGGTCCGGCGTAAAAAATGATGCATCGGACCTGAGGCACTGCATATCGGTCAGGTCCAACGGTCCATGTCTTTCGCATAGATTGGGTTTATGCTTCGACCGACGTTTTGACTCAGATGTGCCGGGATTTATGCAATAGACAAGTTGTTTTCAAACATTTAACAGCAATGCACAAAACCGTCACAGGGAAATCAAAACTTACTTGCTTTTAATCCATTTTCAACACGCCCCTGTCCCGGGTTTAAATCACAACTTTGATTACGTCAACTTGCTTTTCTCTTAACTGGTCCCCTATTGTGACAGCTCCGAAGACCAGTTAACGTAAACCCGGACAGGGGACATGTTGAAAATGGATTAAAAGCAAGTAAGTGTTGATTTCCTTGTAACAGTTTTGTGCATTACTGCTAAATGTTTGAAAACAACTTGCCTATTGCATAAATCCAGGCACATCTGAGTCGAAACGTCGGTCGAAGCATAAACCGTCACCGACTCCAGCATTTACACGTTTTCCAGAATCAAAATATGAATGCTTGCGAAGAGAAGTCGATGAAGGCTATGCCTCTCGACTTCTCTAAAGAGAGTATATAAGCACAGGTACAATTTAATCAATAAATAATTAAAATATGAATATAAAAATTCATATATATATAGAGATATAGTTTTTTTTATTTATTTATATCTATTTATTACTTAAAATCCAGATACCTGTGATATATGTTATGTTTCTTGCGTATTTAGCACAGGCACTTGTTTCTGTAAATAAGGCCAATTCAACTTCATTAGTAGATTATCATCTGGTGTCACAAAAAATATGGGGTGGGTGGGACGATTTTATTCTTTATTTCCCGAGAAAAAAAAATTATGACAAAAGGCATCACACAAAGTGTTAATCAAGTTAACATTCAAAGAATCCTTGGTAGAAGATATAAAACCAACATTCCATGACTTTAATCATTCACTCGTGTCACTGGGAAGCAAGTTTGTTTGAAATCATATTTTTTGCGAAAATAAAACAAAAATCGGGGCGGGCCCTTTTTTGAGGGGCGGGTGGGTATGATAATCTATTAATTAATTTTAATTGGCCTAACTTGCGACCTCTGTATACTAATAATAACACAGGCACTTGTTTCTGTAAATAACTTGCGACCTCTGTATACTAATAATAACACAGACACTTGCTTCTGTAAATAACTTACGACCTCTGTATACTAATAATAACACAGACACTTGTTTCTGTAAATAACTTGCGACCTCTGTATACTAATAATAACACAGGCACTTGTTTCTGTAAATAACTTACAACCTCTGTATACTAATAATAACACAGGCACTTGTTTCTGTAAATAACTTACGACCTCTGTATACTAATAATAACACAGACACTTGTTTCTGTAAATAACTTACGACCTCTGTATACTAATAATAACAAAGGCACTTGTTTCTGTAAATGAATTACGACCTCTGTATACTAATAATAACACAGACACTTGTTTCTGTAAATGAATTACGACCTCTGTATACTAATAATAACACAGACACTTGTTTCTGTAAATGAATTACGACCTCTGTATACTAATAATAACACAGACACTTGTTTCTGTAAATAACTTACGACCTCTGTATACTAATAATAACACAAGGTACCTAGCTTTGAATGGCACCCCCTGAGATCCAGATACCTGTGGTATGTATGTTACACCTCTTGCATATTTAGTTGGGATTTGATTTCCAAGTTAACCATTACTGGTTACAAAACCTGCAGTGGTCAGTTATACAGGTTATAATAAATAGCAATGAGCCCTATAGACTCTTATCAACAGGTGACAGTCACCTCATTGCCTAGCAAAACTAAATGATCTTGGTCAACCCATCCTCAAAGTTTGGACAGATGAAAACTATTTCCTTATTTTGGTAAAAAAAAATTCCCTTGTATATTGATCACTTAGGTCTCCCCATCTTCAAATTTTATTCAAACCATTTAAATGGAAGTAATTAATTTTTGTCAATGGCTGTCCTATTCTAATTATGAACACATTTTTCTTTTTCTGTATTTTAGATGCCATTGAATAAAATGAATTTATCATTCTATAATTTATATCAGTATAGTGGATGGACTAGTGAAATGCTTTGCAGACTAGTGAACATTGATAGTCATTAGTCCATACAGACTAGTGAACATTGATAGTCACTGGTTCATACAGACTAGTGAACATTGATAGTCACTAGTTCATACAGACTAGTGAACATTGATAGTCACTGGTCCATACAGACTAGTGAACATTGATAGTCACTAGTCCATACAGACTAGTGAACATTGATAGTCATTAGTCCATACAGACTAGTGAACATTGATAGTCATTAGTCCATACAGACTAGTGAACATTGATAGTCATTAGTCCATACAGACTAGTGAACATTGATAGTCATTAGTCCATACAGACTAGTGAACATTGATAGTCACTGGTTCATACAGACTAGTTAACATTGATAGTCACTAGTCCATACAGACTAGTGAACATTGATAGTCATTAGTCCATACAGACTGGTGAACATTGATAGTCATTAGTCCATACAGACTGGTGAACATTGATAGTCACTGGTTCATACAGACTAGTGAACATTGATAGTCACTGGTTCATACAGACTAGTGAACATTGATAGTCACTAGTCCATACAGACTAGTGAACATTGATAGTCATTAGTCCATACAGACTAGTGAACATTGATAGTCATTAGTCCATACAGACTGGTGAACATTGATAGTCATTAGTCCATACAGACTGGTGAACATTGATAGTCATTAGTCCATACAGACTGGTGAACATTGATAGTCATTAGTCCATACAGACTAGTGAACATTGATAGTCATTAGTCCATACAGACTAGTGCTTGAAACAGTTAATTTCAAACCCTGAAAAGTGGATATTGGATTCATGTGGGGAACAAACTGATATACAATCATGATATGTTTAGTCAAATAAATATGTAAGTTGTAGAGTGGTTTATAAGTTATTTATTGAAAACCTTGACCACCTGTATAGGGTGGTGAAACAGAAGGGGATAAAAATATTTAATATAAAGCTACAGGATGTACCGGATGCTTTTATATTGACTAATCTCGCGTCCTGAGAAACATACAAGACATTAATTACTGTTATTTATGCTTATGCTAGAGGTTAAGTACGCATTTTTTCCACATCCAGCAGTACGCGTTGGGGGGGGGGGGGGGGGGGGGGGGGATATGCGGTAAATAAATATAATATGATATCTAATTTTTATAACTATACACATGGGGGAAATTTACGCACTTACATTACCACATAATTTGTTTAAATTTCTCCTACGCATGAATAAACACTTTTACAGTACTCTAACAATGCCCAAGAAAGGGGCAAAATTTAAGTAAATAATTTATTATAGTACAAAAATTCTAGGACTGTTCATCTTCATGTATAAAGACATAAAAATATCAAGTTTTGAAATGTTCTTTTCAAGAATAAGACCAAAGTCTATCAGGCCCAGGCACAGGGGCTAAGCCCGTTTTGGGCCCGAACTCTGTGATACCATAAATATAGATCACAGAGTTCGGGCCCAAAATGGGTTTAGCCCCTGTGGGCCCAGGTTAGGGTTCTGTAGCAAACATTCATAAATGTTAATGACAATGATTTGTAGATGATGGAAAAACTAAGCCAGAGCCAAGGAAAGGAAGTCTTCCAGAGCCTCACGAATATAAATGTTTACTTAGGGCTACATTAGGAAACAAAAAGATAAGCACAGTGGTTAGTAAATGCATCAATTACGCTATCCAATTCATGTACATATCAAATTTTTAATTCACTTTACGGTTACCTTCAGAGTTATGCAACTCAACAAAGTCAAGGTGTAAAGATATAGTGTTGAAATGAGCAGGATCTCAAATTTGTTCCAGAAAAAAAAATTGAATTATTAAAAACTGAAATTTTTTTTTCTTCTTCAGATAAACCAAAAAGATGTCAACAAATTTCAAATGGTAAGTGTTTCTCTGTACATACACCCTTGGTTTACCAATCAAGACATCTTTAGGAGTGGTGAACATGATTTGTACAATCTGTGGTAGTATCGGTATATATTATCTCCATTTCATTATTTTCTACTTACTTGTCTACGTAAATTCCTATCTTCGTATTCGAGTTGTTTATTTCATGAAACAGGAAGAGAGTTATCTTTTATTTTCAAACGTATTTTATTACAAAACTTCTCATTGGTTACTTCTAGATTTATTATCAAATCACATTACAGGTAACTTTTACTTTCATTCTATTGTTAAGAATTGTATTTAAACCCGAGCACAACCGTGCTCAGGGCTTCTTTTGAGCCAAACCTTGCAACAAGGTAAATATCAGGAGTTGCCTCACCTTGTATTTTTGATTAGTGTTTCTTTATTTTTTTCCTATTTAGTTATATTTTTCTCTCATTCCACATTCATTCCCCGGGATTATCATTTTGGTATTTATCATACAATTGTTGAACTTTATTAAAGGTTTAAAACTTTATTCATTATTTTATTACTAGCCTCCCTCTAGGCGGACTCAAACTTACCTGGAAAAATCTAAAGGGTTGAATACTTTATATAACATGTGTCATCATTGAAAAAAATACAACGCGAAGTAAAAAGAACATATCAATAGTAGTGGCAGAATGCCCAACTACTACAAATCTATAAAGAGTACATTGAATATGCCCTTTCCAAGATATCAGCTCTTTTGTGATGGAGATACATTCAGTATTCTGTTGAACGCTTGGGTGGGTACATATTATAGACTGGTTATTTAAATAAGGATACAAGTTATGTAAGTGTAAATTTTGTTGATATCAGCTGCTGGTATACATTAAACTGACCATGTCAAGATTAATTTCTTTGAATTAAGCCAATTAATTTAATATGAAATTATTATTTATTTCCTCTTCTTAAACTTAATTCTACTTGAGTGGTAAATTAATCGAAGAAAGATGTTGATTATCGATTTATGTTTGAGCTATTCTATTATCAAATACTCATACACTTTCTGAATATGTGTGTGTTCCAGCAGTTCTGGTGGTTGCATGACATCTGATAATCATCCTTTAGGCAATATATGAATGCAGCGATAAACATTTGTACCCACCGCGTGAATGTCTCACTGTACATACAAGTTCTATAAAGGGAAATAACTATTGGGCAACTCGGAAATTGTGTATTTCAGTACAATATCATCCTCCACTTGTAGTAAGCTGTTGATATCCTCTTCCCCCCTCTCCACCCCCACCCCCACCCACCCATCTTTGTCACATGTAGGTATGTCAAACAGATGGTATGGCATCTAGTAAAAGATGTAGTTTTCTTACAGCTGCACATTTTAACTAAATCATGCATTTGATCAGCTGTAAAATGTTTGGTGCACAGCTTCGATCCAAGGTGTGGATCCAAGGGAGTGGAAACTGCCTCTATTGGGGACACTATTCCACAAACATATCTTGTTGAAACTTATGAATATGTTGTACATGTATATATTTCAGATTTACTATATTCTGTATCAAATGCATACACCTACAATATAGGCAATGGATATTGACTCTCTCTAAATTTTACAGGCCTATGCAAATGTTTTAAAAGGAAACATGGATGGATTAAAGAAAAAGGACAAGAAATCAGCAGCGAAATCGAAGTCCAAGGCTACACAATAATCATTCAAACGTGTCACTGACCTCACGAGTCATTGTTACATCAAGGCTACACAATGATCATTCAAACTTTTCCCTGACCTCATGAGTCACTGTTACATCACCCGTTTCATAATTCTAGAATTTGCTCATTTTATTATAGACATATTTGCAACTGATCGTGAGTTTTGTTGTCAATTTTTTGTATTCCCTTTGAATGTATAGAGATGACCAAGTCCTTTTAACAGTAGATTGCACAGATTTGTCTAATTTATTTAGAGATTTAAGATTTCCATCAGAAATGGTTTTATATTTGTGAAGTGTTGGTACACTGCTGGTTGTCTTTTCAGCAGTTATACAACTTAAAGGATGGTTATGCTTATTTGTTAATATAATCATGTTGGTGATCTGATTATCACAGAGAGATACAAAGTTATAGAAATTACAATGGTTTTTTTTAACACATTGTGAATGTAGAATTGTAAAGTAAAATGTTACATGCTTATGTACATGTATGCTGTGATTAGCAAAATCTATCACAATTTCAGGTTATGGACTGTTTTACACATTATGAATTAGCACTATGTGTGTTGCATCATACACTGTACATATGTACATGTTTTGGCTTTAATCATAGAGTAGCCTAAGACTCTAGAATATGATGTAATTCTGTTATATACTTATATAAGATAATATTTGACATACACATCTTACTGAAGAAATAAATATTTTTGAAAATACATGAGGGTATGAATTTCAATGCTTCAATCTGGCACACTTTTCATGAAGTATTAACACTCTTCATGAAGCATGCTGATGTGAAGGGCTAGTTGGTTATACAGTTCAGACTCTCTAACACAACAGCTGTGTAAGCTATTTCACTATATTTACATTACCAATGATTTTGCCTTTGATATCATTACAAGATGTGATGATGGTCATTATCTCGTGAATGTGATATCATTACAAGATGTGATGATGGTCATTATCTCGTGAATGTGATATCATTACAAGATGTGATGATGGTCATTATCTCGTGAATGTGATATCATTACAAGATGTGATGATGGTCATTATCTCGTGAATGTGATATCATTACAAGATGTGATGATGGTCATTATCTCGTGAATGTGATATCATTACAAGATGTGATGATGGTCATTATCTCGTGAATGTGATATCATTACAAGATGTGATGATAGTCATTATCTCATGAATGTGATATCATTACAAGATGTGATGATGGTCATTATTTGTCTCCAGGGCATGTTGGACTACACAGTTTCACTGTATGAAAGTTTCAGACTAGATATCTTTCTGTCTGTGAGTGTTGGACTAGACAGGTTTTTCTGTATATGAATATTCGACTAGACAAGATTCACTGTATATGATTGTCAGAATAGAAAGGTTTCACTGTATATGAAAGAGTCAAAATAGAAAGGTTTCATTGTACATCAACAGATTTTTCTAAGCAATTAATTCTGTATAGTGAGAAGTCATAACTGTACCATCATTTTAGGGGGAAACAGAACTGGCAGTCTGAATTCAGAATTGGATGTGGTGTTATTATTTTGTAAATATAAGTAAGCTTAACAAGAATAAAATATTAAAAAGCATTCTATGAAGTAGATTTTTAAAAGGACAAGAATCAAGCAGGCACCATGAAATAACTGGCTGTGTGTGATTTAAGTACTTTACTAGTTATTAGTCCTTACTAAATTATAGTACATAATACTCAATAGAAACTGTTTGTCATTGAATTATAGCATTCACCAGTAAGTTGTAGTCCATAAGTTAGGGGTCTGAATTAACCATCTCCAAGAAAAATCAATAATACAATTTCAAAGATTAAAGAATTAATGAAGAATTCTGTACCGTAAGATATATCAATTAAAATACAAATTTACAGTAACCAAATTTCATACAGCAGTATATGTTGTTTGTTTACCTCTGACTTGAATTCAAATATAAAAGTAAGCCTTTTTATTGTGCTGTCAAAATTGACTTAAGTCCAGTCCCCTGTAATGTTATATTCAAATAAATTCTGCAAGAGTGCATCTGACTACAAACTTTACAGTCTATTCATACTGAAGTAAACTTGATCTAGAGATATCTATTTCTATTAAGTGTACAATATGAGTAAACAGGTCATTAAGTTGCCTTTCTATTGAACTCTCCCAAACATTTTAAAAATAGAACGTCTTTTCCAGATTCTCAGAAACTAGGTCACGAGTCGATATCTCGTCCACATGAATTACAGATCAGTAAATGGCTGTCAATGAATGATAGTATTCACTGGTAACTTACAGTCACTAAATTATGTCTCCCCTCTTTCAGGGGGAGACATTGTTTTTGTACTTTCTGTCCGTCCGTCCGTCTGTCTCACAAAATCTTGTGAACTCTTCTTCTCCTATATGGCTTGTCGGATAGACTTGAAACATTGTACAATGCTTCATTGCCATTTGTATATGTGCATATCGTCAGGACAGGAGGATTCAGTTATTTTCCTGAAAGTTATAGTGAATCTAAGAGGGGTGGAGGATGTTAAATAGCTTGTGAACACTTCTCCTATATGGCTTATCCGATAGATTTGAAACTCTGTACAATGCTTCATTGCTATTTGTAGATGTGCATATTGGTGGGACAGGAGGATCCAATTGTTTTCTTAAAAGTTAGTGGGTCTAAGAGGGGTGGAGGGTGTAAAATAGCTTGTGAACACTTCTCCTATGTGGCTTATTGGATAGAATTTGAACTTTGTACAATGCTTCATTGCCATTTGTAGATGTGCATATTGTCAGGACAGGAGGATCCAATTATTTTCCTGAAAGTTATAGTGGATCTAAGAGGGGTGGGTGATGTAAAATAGCTTGTGAACACTTCTCTTATATGGCTTATCCGATAGATTTGAAATTATTTACAATACTCCAATGCCATTTGCAGATGTGCATATTGTAGGGACAGGGGATCTAATTGTTATCCTTAAAGTTATAGTGGATCTGAGGGGTGGAGGGTGTAAAATAGTTTGTCAACACTTCTCCTATGTGGCTTATCGGAGTTCATAGTGGCTATGTTCATGCTTTCTTCTCCATACCATGCAGTACATTAAGAGGAGGAGGTTTTATTTGGAGCACTTCCAATTTGGGGGGCTGGGAAGACATTTGTTTATTATAAAAACAATCCCTAGTTATAATAATCACCGGTAACTGACAGTCAATAAATTATGATATTCACCGGTAATTGACAGTCACTAATTTATAATAAACACCAGACATTTAACATAAGGAGGTGCAGGATCCGGTACACCGGCGCCACATCAAACACCAGATATTTAACATCGGGAGGTGCAGAATCCGGTACACCAGCGCCACATCAAATACCAGATGTTTAACATAGCGAGGTCCAGGATCCGGTACACCGGCACCACGTCAAACACCAGATGTTAACATAGGGAGGTTCAGGATCCGGTACACCGGCGCCACGTCAAACACCAGATGTTTAAGGAAGTATGCTACACCAGAGAAATTTGATATGGATGAAAAGTGGAGGATGTGCACAACAATATTTTGAAATTGAAAACTTTCAAATTTTAAATTACAGTATTTTGTCCACAAAATGCAGTTTTTGAATTTAAAAAAAAAACCTGTTGGACTTGAACCCGCTAACTACAGTTCAGCAGTCGACGTGCTAACCTACTGAGCTACTCAGCTAGCCAATAATTTTTTAAATGAATAAACAAATATTGCTGATATTCATATTCTCATCTATGTTTTAAAATGAAGTCAGCCATTATAACGATGCAGAGTACATCCTTAACATAGGGAGGGACTGTACCTTAGCCAAGCATCCGGCAATAAAAGGGAAAATGACAGATCTCTCGGATATGCCCATAAACACAGGCCCCCATGTCGCGGTAGGCATTGGCGCGATACAGAACCCTCACTGCTATGGCCATAAGCATCATATGTTGGTAAAAAAAAAATTGTGGCACATCACCTAAAACTCGTCCCTATACATGGATGAAAACTTCTAGAATATGTCGTAAAATAACATCCAAGTACATTTGATTCAAACATGGTATTATAGATACAATGTGGTACAGGTGTGGAGGTTGCAATGTAGGTCTAAACCACCTGGACAGAAGGAAATAAATACACAATCCCAGACAGTTCACTGAAAAGTACTAACACTTAAGGATTATACAGTGTTAACATATACAGGGTGTACATCAGGTGTAATCATATTACCGATACAGAGAGTTTTACTAGACGAGGATTTTCTCTGAATAGAAACTCTTAATAATCCGTGCACAATCAGTGGTAATGGTTGTATAATTGGTTTAATTATTTGTGGGCAAGAGTGATATCCTCTGTATAGTACTAACCAGTAACTGACCCTCAATATAGTGTAGTATATATACGGGACAGAGTCCCACTGAATTCCAACCCATGTTTGTATTGGCTCTCATTTTTCAGTGTAATTCCAAAATAACGAGCAAGAAACACAGTTTATAATTTATTAAATGAAAAGATGCATTTATAAGTTTATAATAGATACAATTTCTAGCCCCCGTAAATGAACATAATTCCTAGAAGTAGTGTTTTTAACAGAAATGAATGAAGAAAAAGTAATACCTTGAAATGGCCAGGAAGGGAATGCTCGGTCTGTGGACCAAATGGCCGAATTTATAAGGCTCAGAACAACAGAATTTAAATTACAATAGAAGTATCTTCTTTGTATTGGCTCTCATTTTTCAGTGTAATTCCAAAATAACAAGCAAGAAACACAGTTTATACTCATCCGATAAAATAAGAATGACTTGGGTAAACAAAAAACAACCTGGAAAAATGTTCAGTTTCGTAAAATAGTACTCACTAGTAACTAACACTTAAAATAGTACTCATCAGTAACTAACACTTAAAATAGTACTCACCAGTAACTAACACTCAATATAGTACTCACCAGTCACTAACACTCAATATAGTACTCACCAGTAACTAACACTCAATATAGTACTCATCAGTAACTAACACTCAATATAGTATTCACCAGTAACTAACACTCAATATAGTACTCATCAGTAACTAACACTCAATATAGTACTCACCAGTCACTAACACTCAATATAGTACTCACCAGTGACTAACACTCAATATAGTACTCACCAGTAACTAACACTCATTATAGTACTCACCAGTAACTAACACTCAATATAGTATTCACCAGTAACTAACACTCAATATAGTACTCATCAGTAACTAACACTCAATATAGTATTCACCAGTAACTAACACTCAATATAGTACTCACCAGTCACTAACACTCAATATAGTACTCACCAGTAACTAACACTCAATATAGTACTCATCAGTAACTAACACTCAATATAGTACTCATCAGTAACTAACACTCGATATAGTACTCACTAGTAACTAACACTCAATATAGTACTCACCAGTCACTAACACTCAATATAGTACTCACCAGTCACTAACACTCAATATAGTACTCATCAGTAACTAACACTCAATATAGTACTCATCAGTAACTAACACTCAATATAGTACTCACCAGTCCTCAATATAGTACTCACCAGGAACTAACACTCAATATAGTACTCACCAGTAACTAACACTCAATATAGTACTCACCAGTCACTAACACTCAATATAGTACTCATCAGTAACTAACACTCAATATAGTACTCATCAGTAACTAACACTCAATATAGTACTCACCAGTCACTAACACTCAATATAGTACTCACCAGTAACTAACACTCAATATAGTACTCATCAGTCACTAACACTCAATATAGTACTCATCAGTCACTAACACTCAATATAGTACTCATCAGTAACTAACACTCAATATAGTACTCATCAGTAACTAACACTCAATATAGTACTCATCAGTAACTAACACTCAATATAGTACTCATCAGTCACTAACACTCAATATAGTACTCATCAGTAACTAACACTCAATATAGTACTCATCAGTCACTAACACTCAATATAGTACTCACCAGGAACTGACACTCAATATAGTACTCACCAGTAACTGACACTCAATATAGTACTCACCAGTAACTAACACTCAATATAGTATTCAACAGTAACTAACACTCAATATAGTACTCACCAGTAACTAGTCCTCAATATAGTACTCATCAGTCACTAACACTCAATATAGTACTCATCAGTAACTAACACTCAATATAGTACTCATCAGTAACTAACACTCAATATAGTACTCACCAGTCCTCAATATAGTACTCACCAGGAACTAACACTCAATATAGTACTCACCAGTAACTAACACTCAATATAGTACTCACCAGTAACTAGTCCTCAATATAGTACTCACCTGTAACTGATCCTCAATATAGTACTCACTGTATTCAAATCTATTAACACCAAGATAAATACTTGAAATATTTATTTTTCAAAATAGATTTAGAATACTCCTACCATCTCACCTTTTCCGTCACCAAAAATCAATGTACATGGGCCGTTTTGGAAACTGCCATGGCGTCATTGTGACCTAATTCGTAGCTAAAATATAGGAAAACGATTGGCTGTATGTTTCTGAACTGTAGTAGAATAGAAATAAAGTTCTTGTTTTCATGTATTTTGCAGGATAATCTCCTCGGTCTCGGCTTTTATATTTCAAAACAATATTTCTCGACCTCGGAATCTTCGATTCCGGAGGCAAAAAAACCCCTATGTACTTTAAGCATCATCTCGGAGTCCTTGATATTGTTATGATAAATTCAACATTGATTTTAGTAAACGATAAATGCGGAGAAAGTTTTTCTATATTATCACGTTGTAGAACATGCCTGTAGGAATGCGAGAGCGCTATTTAAACATCGTGATTCCTTGTATGGTATTTCTTGTTTGTTTTTGATAAATATCATTTTTTTTAAAGAAGATTTTTGCTTTATATATACGACTCCAATTTTAGTATTCATAATCCATAATACAAATTTACAGTACAATGTACTAAATATTCTATAGAGTTATACAAGTGAGGACTTGTCATCAAAAGTATGTGCAAAAGAAATATGAATAAACATTCAATTTAGATTTTTCAAATCACAGCTGCCAACTGTAATTGATGTTTGTTGGAGGATCCTGGTTCTATTCACACAGCCTTAGATTCTCAGTCTGTGTGTCCTCTCGTAGCTTATATTTACTGCAGTTTTAATTTCAAAGTTAATTTTATACTAACAATGAAAATCTACAAAAACTACAGTAAAAATAAAGCTGTGCTTTTATAGTAAATAAAAGTAAAAAGCCATTGTACCTTTTTAAAATTGTCATTCATGAACAAAATATACAGATCAGACCCTGAAACAATTTTATCATTCGTGCAAAATGAATCTGTGATTTGTACTATTTTTTCTATTTCTGTTCATCCGTGACTTGTCCGTGTTTTGTAAATGGCGAACCGGGAGACTCGCTTTTGATTTTCCATCCCTGCGCCGAATCAAATCCAAGACATTTAAAGCTGGTGATGTAATTTTTAAAAAAAAATCTCTAATGAGACATAAATCATCTCACAAACAAACCGATGAACTCGAAAGCGGGCTACTACTCCGACGAAGTGTTCCATGCCGTTTCATGCAAATCGTTTAGTGTTTCGTACTATCTTCTGCAGCGTGTCACTTCCCTTGATCGAGCATACAGGTTCACTGACTGTATCTGAATAAGAGGTAGTGTGGAGGACCACGCTAAACCATTCTTTCAATGTGAAGTAGATTGGTCATCGAGACCTGTTTCATTGCTATATCTATCAGAAGCCTCACCCAAAAATGTTCACATTCGATCGCGCTAAGTGTAATGATAGTACATATAATTAGATGTGTGCAGATCGCAATGCATTACGTTAGGAACAAATTTAATTTCTTTTATACTTCAGATTATAATTCAAAACATTCCATCTTCTTACTAAACCACCAGCATTTAAATGAGAAACCAAGAATGACCACCATTGTTCTAACTTATCGGACAGTTACTTAAAGCTGACATGAATTAATAAGTACGTACACCTTTCTCATCTTATCCGCCATATTTCTCTCAGGTAGCCTAATTTACTCTGCCCGTATATACCCCAAATGTGATTGTCACACCTGAGTGATTTTTCTAGGTGGACTCGACCAGTGCACATCTCCGATAGTAATACTTATATAGGGAATGAGAAACAAATAAAATCACATTTTAAAACATTATGGTTTGCTCAAAATTACAAAATATTTATTGTATACCAATGCAACATTCTGAAAGTTTAGATAATTTAGACAAAAATACAAAAAAGGAAGTTTTTCTTGCATACTTGCAAGTGCATGCAAGTATTTCCAGTTTCTTATGAAATAAATGCGGAGAAATCATTTGCCAATTACATACTGATAGAATGGAATAAGCAAAGAGCATAAAATCTATTATTTATATCAATTCTTGCAAAATACAGGTGCATGCCATATGCATAATATGTAATGCACATGGCATATTCGCCAAAAAAAAAAAAAAAGTATCAAATACGGACGTCTACTCAACAGGTATCGGAGATGTGCACTTACCGAAAATATTAGATTCTCATTATTCTGATAAATCCACGAAACAAAATGATAAACTCCATTTGTATCTCGTTAGAACTTTACAACACGTTGTCATTCCATTATACAGACTGCGACACACTTCACTCGTGCCAAAAAGGGTGTCTTCAATCAGAGGAGATGTCAGAGTCGAAAATTTTTCCTGTATTGAATGGTTGTCTGGTCGAGGTTTTGCAGTTCATAGAAATCGGAAATCTAACCATACACACTGAACATCTGGTTGGATATATTGCGTGCACAATTCAAAATTTATCGATGATCATATACAAACTTGGATATACAAATAAGGGAATTATTACATTTGCAATCCATAATAGACAGTTGATTACACAAAGACACATATAAAAGGAAATATATAAACGAAAATATAGTTTTATTGTCTCTTTGGGAACCGTATAATTATTTACGGTCTCTGTATGTCCATATTCATTGATTGAACAGGTGAGAGAGAGAGAGAGAGAGAGAGAGAGAGAGAGAGAGAGAGAGAGTCCTACTTCGATGTACAATATATCATTTAACAGAAGGAAAGAAAATTGATCACTGATATAAATGTAAGCTTACAAGCATTAAAAATTTCCAGCTATTTGATTAAGGAGGTGTGTTACACCAGAGAAATTTGACGTAGATGAAAAATGGAGGATATGTACAACAATATTTTGAAGTTGAAAATTTTCAAATTTACTTTATTTTGTCAAAAAATACAGTTTTAGTGGAAGGTAATCTGAAAAAAAATTAAAACCCCTGCTGGACTCGAATCTCCGACCTACAAGTCAGCAGTCGGTATTCTAACCTACTGAGCTACTCAGCTAGGTATTTAAATCGAAAAGGAAAAGCCAAATATTGCTGATATCGATTTTTTCATCCATGTTTTTAAAGGAAGTCAGCCATTATGACGATGTAGAGTATTACCTTAAAAATTTGTGATTGACAATATATTGGAAACGTACAGGAGTTGATGATTATAATTGAGTTAATTACAAATTTTAAAAAAAAATATTAGTTTGAACTGTGCATGTAGAAAATACTGACTTTGTATGTTAGAATAACGGAAAAAGTAAATTGTCAAAAAAGTGGGGAGAGCAGACCAGCCTCCCTGCCCACCCCAAACCCTGTATACGTGTCTGAAACAACATATATCAATTCGTGTTGAAAGAAGGGTGCATATCTGCATTTCATTAAATTCCAAAGGAGCTCGAATTTATGTGTTCCCCATTAATTATTTTGTATGCATGATTCGTTCCCGAATTTAGAATCATGCTTTCAGTCAGAGCAGAAATGAATTCATTCGAAGTACATCTAGTTTGAATGCAAATGTGGAGTTCCTTATTTTAATTTCATCAGACTCATTAGAACCCCCTCCCCCAAACTATGCAGCTTTGTTTCGGTATATAGATCCGGATATAAATTATATGTTTTTTCGTGATCATATAGATACTGATATTAATAATGAAAAAGGATAAGGTTTATACTCTTGCCTTTTGCATATCCTACTAATGCATTACAGTATATTGACACTGTATCATATCAAATAAAACCTCGACACGAATTTTACTGATTTATGAATACTAACATCTTATCGAATACATTTGAATTTGAAATTTCGACGTACAGCGGTATGTCTATTTTCAGTATATATCCATTGCGCCAGATCTACGAAATGAAAATATATATGAATAAATTACACTCAAGCCTGAAAGTAATCCTTATGGAATGTTACAGAAACTTAATTAAAACACACATATGATATCGTCCTGTAATGCATGAATGCGATTTTTCTGAATACATGTATTTATGTACATGTATTCGTGAATGAAGTTCCTACGTTTAAAAATATCTTGGTCTTTATGTATTTTGTTTTGTGATTTTGGTTTACCATTCCTTACACTGTGTAAATGAAGGAAAACTTGGTAAAGGATGCAATTCTACACCATACAATTAGTATATATGCATGTGTTGCAAAGCAAAATGTACATGTAATAACCAGACATATATTCATAGGGGCGGGGGGAACAACAGAAAGAAAAAATGGAAAATTGGATTCTTCAAAATTTATTGCCATTCAAAATAATAATTAAAAAAGATGAACGAAAACAGCAATAAAATAAAACAAAAAACCCAAACAGACCAAGATGTTTTGTCCGATGTTCAAAGTCCTAATGTGGGGGTGAAGGGTTAAAGAGTCTTACTTTGACTGCCTCAACAATTTCCCCCTACACTTCATTTCCTTCAATCGTTGGGGGTGGGATGGGGTGGTTAGAGTTCTCTACTATGAGTGCCTCATAATATCTTAATTTTCTTAATTGGTGTTGGTGTGTGTCTTCTACTATTATATCAGAATATATATAATAAAGCGTTGTACTGATGCACGTCACATATACTCGTCCATGTTCATGAAAATCTATAAATCACGAATGGTGAAAAAAATTGTGTTAAAGCAGCTTTTTTGAAGTTGGTCATTGTATTATATTGGCATATGCTGGTAAATTGTCGTTTACAGATTGGAAAACTAAATTATCTAAAGGAAAGTCGCTGATCGGGTCCACAGCGCATTCATGTGATGAAGACAAAAAAATATAGATATCTTTTAATATAGATTAATTAGAAAAATTTTGTTGTAAGCTTTGAGCTTGAGGAAAGGTCGCCAAGTGCATCTTCTGAAGTCACAATTAGATCTATCTAATTGTTCAAGAAAGCGAACGTGTTAGCATAGCAACTTACAATGCCGTCCCTAATTCTAGTGCGGGCGATATTAAATGATAATGGTGATTTACAACGGATTGATAAGGTTTCCTGATCTTTAAAAGAAACTGGTGAAAGTTCGGTGAGAATCATGAATAGAGTCCCGGAGACAAGAGTTTAAAAAGTTGAACAGATTGTTTTTGCATGTTGATAAACGTGTTATCTTAAATGTGTGAACACATCACAGATGTATTGTCAATAGAAAACATTGAATCAGTAGTGTGCAAATTGAAAATGATGGATAACCATAACTGTGTGTAATCGAATCGAATCTCCTGGCAGTGAGAGGATTAATTAGTTAATGCTGATGCATTAAAAAATAGATATCATTTTTAAACGTACATGGGGATATGAATTGCGCACGCTTCATAACGGGTATGTAGGAGTGATGCGTTGCAGTTCCCATCTTCACATGTACTCTCATTGGAAATGTTAATATGCAGAAATTTTTACATCTCCAATGTTTTGGTTTAATTGTAATGATAGCCATTTCCTCATGAATGCGATGCAGAAGTGAACAGTGCGTGTATGAATATTGATATATACATTACGTCGTATTTAACGGCTGGGAATTCATACAGAAATGAAAATAGAGTGTAAATATGATTCTAAAAATACATTAGAGCATGATCTGCAATACTTCACGCCGGCGTACTTTTCATCAAGTGCAACTGTGTATACTATTCCGAGTCTTCGGTGCGATTTAAATAAAATTAAATGATTTGCTTTTCAAGGTTAAAATTTCAAATAATTCGAACAAAAAAAAAGTAGAGAGGGATAAAAAAAAAAAAAGAAAAGAAAAAACGCTCAAAATTTCGCCATCTTATCTCTCGGTCGGGGAAAATCGCCTTAAACTTTGCCATCTTATTTCCAGGTTCGAGTACGGTCACTTTGTGTAAAATTAACATTGCGTGTTCAGTTTACATGTATAAATATAAATAAAACTATGCACAGAGACGAAAATGGTCGCTCTTAAAATGGAATAGAACTCTCCGGCTTATCGCCCTTTGCTGATGACGTCAATTATACCCAATCTTGCATATATTAACGATCGTAGTACATTGTCGCAGTGTGCTGCATTCAGTTGTAATATGCGACCATGTACTCCTTCCTAAGGGATCCGTTTGATTAAATTTATACATGAATGCAGATTCTTCAGCGAGATGGTGTTGATCAAATGCGCCCCTGTTGTGTTCAAATAATATCACCAATGACCAATTCCTGGGTGACAGAAAAATGAAATTATTTGAATACAGGAAGGTTGATTCAAATTCTGATGTCGTCCCCAACTTATCTACACCCCCCCCCCCTCACCAGAAACACATGAAGACGGGTAAAAAACTGAGGAACTCTACAACCTTCTTGAAGCGACAAGCATTGTTATTAAAAGTGCGTGTTAATTTATTTTTTCGGTAAACTCGTGTATGTGATGAATTATAAACTATATGTACAATTTTGGCTCATGTAACATGCTCATATAAGTATTTCTTATGGACTTACATGAGCCAAATGCTGAGCTTTTCTGATCGACATTTGTCCGGCGTCTGTTGTCGTCATTGTCTTTTCACATTTGTATCTTCATCTCCAGAAGCACAGAACCAATTCCAATGAAACTTGGTACAAATCATAAATAATATCAAATTGCAAAGGTTCCCAATGCTAAGTTATTGGATTTTTTTTCAATTCAAATAATTAACCCCTGGGTTAGGATGGGTCAAATTCAATACACTGATTGGGTATGGAAATGACAAATTTTTAAAAGCCAACAGTTAAGAAAAACTGCTAATTCATAGATATGTATAAATTAATTGTGAATATTAGGGAAATCATTGTATAATAGACATGCAGTATGATAAATACTAGCATAGGCGTTATTGTCCTTGACAACATTTTTTCTTATCATAAATAGCTGATTATCTATAAAAAAAAAAAAAAAAATTGCAGTATCAATAGTTTACCAAATTTTTTATTTTATGCAGTGAATGAAATTCCTCTGAAAGATATTTGTCTATCATGCGCAAAGTTTAATTCAATAAAGATTTTTGCAAAAACCTATGACATCACATGAGGATCGATCAACCTTAAGGTTCTTCTGCAGAACAGCAGAGTCATGTTAGTTATTGGTATAGAGGTGTTGCAATGTTTTATATTTCTCTTTAATATACAAACTACAATGTAAATAACAGATATAGAATATGAAAAGTTACTGCCATTCTTCTGCCCCGTAGTGTTGGCACATGTATAACGGGATTCAAATCATGCACAATTTACGTAATGTATATCGGTTGCATCTTGTATCTTAAAAGTGTTTTTTCTTTTGATATATATATATATAGAGAGAGAGAAAATTATAGTGTTATATTCATACATTCACAATGTTTTTTGCCTTCTACATCTTTACCGATTGAAATGAACTATATGTGTTTGAATCTTAATGAAAATGGTACGATAATTTTGAATTCCAACAAAAATGAAAATAAAATGCAATTTGAATAATGTATACTTAAGAATTAAATTTCATTTTGTCAACTTTGTCAACTTTTAAAAATCTTAAATGAGATATATTTTTAATGTTTAACACCAAAAAAAAAAAAAACCAAACCAAAAACCAAAAAAACCTTTTTTCTTCTTCATAAAACGTTAACCAGTCCCTTTAGTGTCAAGAAAATGATATCCATTGATTTATTTCTGTACGAACAGCGTAATCAGTAAACAAGGAATAAATGTTTTTATTTCTGCAGCCACCGCAGACTTCCTGATACTTAAACTCTTACGGAATCATCCACCCCCGTGAGGTAGATAGCAAATCAGAAATGATGGGCGGGAAAATCGATTTCAGGGAGATATGTATATATAACTGGCCTTCAAATGGACTGCCAAGATTTTTATCTAGCATTCCCAAAGGTAAGTAACTCTTCTAAGAGCGGTATATTTTCTCTCTATTCTTTATCTTTTATAACATTTATAGTTTTATGTCGAGTTGATAAGCTAGTGTTTTTATTAAGAAATATTATACTGTACATTAAAAAGGTGTAAGTTTATCACAGACAAAAAGTTTGTAGATGTGTGAATTTTTGTATGTATTCAAGAAAAGATTAAGGAGGAAGGCATTTACATGTATTCTAAATTCCGCTATATGGAATGTGATGAAAAATCACGGCAGATGTCAAGAGCAATATTTTCAAATTCTTAAATATTTTCTAATCTCAATCTTGGGTTGAATGTGTTACAGACAGGTAATCGGATGACCACCAGTTTAAATCAATCAGCGATAACGTTACCACACCTTGTACTGAGAGCCAAACTAGCGCATTTAAATAAATATAACACCCTCTAATAAATTATGTTTCAATTAATAAAACCTGAGATACCTGGAATCGAATTAGAGAGATTAATCATGAAATTTATTGCAAAACTCGTACAAAAATGCGTAACGTTGGATAGATATATGTAACTGATGTGTTTCATACCAATTGTTAGGCCGTTCTAACTCCGTTGACCTGATCAGGATATAGGGGAACCGGTCAACAGGGGATGCTTACTCCTCCTAGGCACATGATCCCATCTTCGGTGTGTTCAGGGGTCCGTGTTAGCTGCAATAATGTAGCCCTATCCAATTTTTTTTATATTCTGACGTTTTCGGGATAGGGCTACAATTCCATAGGATCTCCATAATGGTGCAAAATAATTTCATGAATAAACGATAATAAACTCTGTGTATTAGTCCCAAATGTTGTTTACACCAAAAGGAGTACCAACTTTGTGCTCGGGCATGTCTAATAAAGGTGTTTTTCATTAAATATAATGTACAGCATGCAAAATTCTTCGTCTGCTCCGCCATGCTTGTTATCGCGAGATCTCGTAGGTGGATCTAATGAAAAGCCTAAACATTGACAATCAGCGCGAAAATGTAGTTACTCGAGCCACTTCGACAAAGAAAGGAAAATCATATTGTTGCAGAAAGAATTTACACTCTGCTGTTCGGTTTTTAACTTGATATTAAATTCAAACCTTTTTCAATACCGACAAAATAGCTTTCGCCTCCATACTTGTCCATTGATGTAAATACTACCTTATATGGCATATGTAAATGACTTGACAATCGGAAGTTGAAACTTCAGTACATCAAACAAGGCGCACAAATATGAATCGAGAAATTGGAATTTATCGAAATTGTTGAAAACGGTAGAATAGAGCCTCACAAATCTAAAGTTGCAGGTTGTAAATTCATATATTGACTAAGAAACATAGAATATCATTTTATTTACGTAAAGAAAGTCAGGAAATGTTTAGAATGAGCGCAAATGTTGCGGGAGTGAATCACTCCCGCATTTGCACCATTACGGAGATCCTAAGGAGTTGTAGCCCTCTCCTTAAAAAAAAAAAAAAAAAAAAAAAAAAAATCAGAGAGGGCTGCATTATTGCAGCTTGGGTCCGTGTCTGCCCTTCTCTTAATTTTGTATTCCTTATAGAAGTTATGAGATTGATCACTGTTCGTTGTCTTCACTTTTATTCAAATCAACGTGCTTGTAAGTCAACAAGATACAACAGCCACGGAACAGCCTCGGAATAGCCAGACCTGCTTTCTGAACGTAGCTGGTTATTTTCATTGTGGTGTGAATACGATTGATATTTTGGCGTTTTGATACATGCTGATGTTGTCCCATTGAATGCAAATATTCGAAATTGAGAGAGCTTCATTCAAGGGACTTAAAGATCGCTCAAACTCGAATTAAATATTGACGGTATTGTTAATTCAACTGATGATATTTCTAGTTATAAAGGGGTATTACTAATTTAATTGAAAATACTTCTAGTTATTCAGAGATATATCTCCAATCCTCCAGAGCTCAACCACGGTAGCGTATACTATAACCTGGGATGGCGTGTACATATTATTGCCCTGGTGTCTAGAATGATATGATGCATATTATTACCCCGATGTCTGGGGAAGGAGTCAGTTAATAATGGTTAAAATAAATCTAATGGAGATCAGAAGAATAAAGAACCCGATATCCACTTTCATAACGCAGTGTATGTTACAAAGTGATGTTTGCAATTACATCGTCTATCTCTCTTAGGTTATTGTATTGCAATAGAAAAATGCGATAATATCATTTAGCAGCTATTAATTTAAAATATATTGTCAATGCATGTTCCTGGTGAAAAGTCTTCAATTCTACAACACATGTAGTAATAACCAAAACCAATTTCGGATAACTGAATTGTATCCGTATTATCAGTCATGAATATAGTCATTGCAGGGGATAATTTTAAGAAACCAATTACATGGATTTTTTGGGGTTTTTTGAAAAGGGATATGTAATTTAAACTAAGTAACCCGTGACGTTAAGGCCCCATTCATATTACCTGTAGTTCCTCCATCTTATATCGAGTTCTGCAGTCAACGAGGTACAGTGACAACGACCTTGACATCTCGCGGATCGCAAACCCTTGGCTATCGAAGATGTTATAGTTTTTCTTTCATGACATTATTTTTACATTCCATTGTGTCCACCCCCCACCCCCCACACACACACCCTTAAAGGTCATAGGAGACGATTTTCCAAAAAAAATTGTTTTGCACGAAAATGTGTTCTTCTTTAATTACCTAACATATGTAAAGAAGTCATTCTGAAAAAATCGTAAGGTAACAGGCGCTACTGACCGTCAAATGTTGCTGAGGTGTGAAGTATCAAAATGGTAAGATGACTTATCTCCCTTGCTTGATGATGTCAAAAGAGACCAGCCTGACAGCAAATGTGTATTTGATTATACTAACAACTGCGGTTTCAGCCGTCAAAATGTTCAATGTGCTTACATTCAACTGTAATGTAGCAAATCAGGTAATTTCTATATACTTTTGTCTAAATGATTCAACGTTCAGAAAGACTTGAGTGTGGTCTACACTGAGAACACAGAACTCAAAGTTGTTTGACAATAATTTTACGCGATTACGGGGTTGATGAGGATCAGTTTCGTTATCGTAACTACAAGAACGACGAAGACGAGAAAATCCTGCAAAACGTTGACTGTATAATGACGGTAGTACAGCTATTCATAATTTAGTATAAACATGATCTAATTTGTTTAGAAATGAAATTTGACTATGAAATAGTCATATGAAGCTCTCCTGATCAGAATCTTTTTCTCTGAATATATAAGTAAATAAATTGAAGATGAATATGTCTATGTTGAAAGTTGTATTACCAGACACCCCCCCCCCTCTTTTCTGTTTGAAAAAGAATGTTCAAAGCAAATGGTGGAGCGATATTGAAATTGCAAGATTTTATATTAGGTGAAATAAATCAATCTCTAAAGTCATAACGTCACCACGAATGTCGTAAATTGAGAAAATAAGAAAAAAATGTCATGTTTTAATTAATTTTTGTTAGTTTATCAACATTACTTACAAACAAAAACACATATTAATGTTCTACTGTGTGCATACAAAATAAAACACAGGCATTCCCAGATTTACGACTTTAAAAAGTATGGCGACCCACTCGCGGTAAAATTACCACGAGAGTACATACTTAAGTAAAGTTATTGTAAATTATTCTTCATATAGGCCCTAGTGCCGCAAATTTTATTGTAAAAGTATGTTCAGTAGCCATTTATATTAATTATTATATTAACCTGTTTTAAACTAAAATAGCTGCACACGATACTTGTAAAAATCTTATGAAAATAAATTCAAAATACGGCGCTCACGATGCGTTCAAAGGAAATTCCGATCTGGCAATGAAATATATCCGAGTCAGGGTGGGACTTGGGCACATGAAACCAAAGGGGGATGAGAGGGTGCCCACCTTTTTTGTCAGTCAAACTTCAACTTGACACACACCCCCCCCCCCCCCCCCCCAACCCGTTTGGAAAAAAACCCGATGTTGCGTGTCTGTATGGGGTTAGAAATAGTACAAGTAATAACTATCTATATTTCTCTTATTGTCATCAAAGAATGTAATCTGAAATTATTATACGTTTATCATTAACCAGTCAGTATTATTTCAACCGATTCGGAACAAAAGTGGCCTTGATCGATCTTCTTGTTCATCCTCCGATGAAAAATCGTCGATGTGGCTGGCTTTTGCATTACTTATGAGTTCAAAGTGATATCCTTGTATAACAAACTATGGTTCCCCATTCAAAAACTCTTCCAGTTGCGAATAAATCGTCTTTGGGTGTGCTTTTGTTTTTATTCGCAAATCTGAGGGTGGTCTCTTATGACGTCACAAATTCAGGAAATCAGGAACGATAATCGGGTAACAATTTTCTATTTCGAGTACCTTTGCACTTCAATTTCTTAGAGTTAATATCGTTACTAAAAGAAAGCATTTTTATGAGGAGTCTATGAAACAAAGTTGATAATTATGGAGAGAAAAGATATTGTTAAAAACCGTCTCCTATGTGTGTTTTTTTTTTTCACACACAAAGAAACCCCTTTCTATGGCACGCCAAATTCACAAAACTGAGCTAAACATAGTTTCACAGTTGATAAACTAGGTTTATCGACCGTAAACAATAGTTTACGAACTGTAAACTATAGTTAACGATTCGTTAACTATAGTTTTCATCCGTAAAACTATATTTAACGGTTGTAAATTATAGTTTACAAATGTTAATCCAAGTTTATCTGTCTTTAAATAAACGTTAACAATAGATTTTGCTGATAAATACAGATTCACATTTGTAAACTATAATTTACATTCGTTAACTATAGTTCACAATTGTTAATCCTTGTTTTACAAATTGTGATACTATATTTATCAGATAAACTATGTTTAACATTCGTTAATTATAGTTTTTGATGGTAAACTATAGCTAACTGCCATTTTTACTCATAAACTATATTAAACAAAACTGTGTTTATCACTTTTTGTGAATTCGGCGCATTAAATGACTATAAACTATATCTTACAAAACTGTGTTTACCACTTTTTTGTGAATTCGGCGCATTAAATGACTATAAACTATATCTTACAAACCGTAAACTATCATTTACATTCGTTAATAATAGTTTAGACTTGTAAACCGTAGTTTACAATCGTGAAACCGTATTTATCAAATAAACTATGTTTTGCAATCGCTAATGATTGCTTTCATTGTTAATTATAGTTTACGCTTGTGAAACATAGGGCGCACTTGTTTCAGAAATCCGGGCGACGACCCGGTTTACTTTTATCACGTGACTTTTTGACTCGGTTTGTCTTGCGAAACGAGTGGGAAATCTGCCGAATATATATCTCAAAATGTAAAAACAAAAATTATGTATTTTTCAAAGAACATCTGCATAACAGATGTCATAAAATGTAACCAGGGGCCTATATACTTAGTATATAGGTCCCTGATGTAACCCATGTAAGTTTAAAAATCATAATTGATAATCAGTTTTATATTCAAACATTTTGTTCACAAACACTGCAGACTGGGCTGTAACTTCCACAGAGAAGCGGTGTTGATTGTATCATCCAGCATTCGGAAACAAAAATGTCAATAAACTTACCTCTTAACTCACTACTGTATTCTAATTGAAATTTAAACTCTTTTAATGAATGCAAAATGAATAAATAACGAGCAAGAAAATGTTTATCTATATTTTCCGCCATATTGTTTTCCATGTGCCCGCTCTAAATTTATCGGGCGAACCGGGCTACTTTTCGGTCGACCGGCGGCTTAAAAATACTTGAAACAAGTGACTTGCCCGCTTCCGGAAGTATCAACCGGCTTGACCCGGGCGATGAAACAAGTGCGCTCATAGATTATCTGTTAACTATGGTTTACAGATGTGAAATATAGATTAACGTCGTTAACTATAGTTTACGGTCCGTAAACTATAGTTTACAGTCGATAAACCTTATGTATCAACTGTGAAACTATGTTAGCTCATTTTTGTGAATTTGGCGTGCCATACCTTTCTATTGTTATTGTCCTTGCCTTCTGCCTGAAATAACGAGGGTCTGGACTTATCGAACTTGTCAAAACATCGAGATGGCTGAAGCAGCCACAGGGGCTAAGCCCGTTTTGGGCCCGAACTCTGTGATACCATAAATATAGATCATTGAACTCGTCGTCACGCCGTTCCTTGTCATTGTGTATGTTTATTCAGAAAAACAATCATGTTATATCTGTTTACAACATGTGATTCACAAAATACAAATATGTGGCAACAGTGACAATAGCAGATGGTGGTGGATGGACAGTTTTATATCATTAAAAAAAAATCAATATATGCACCCAGGGGTGCATGAGCCGACAGTGGCGTAGCTTCCATTGAGGCAACCGAGGCAGCTGCCTCGGTAAAAAAAAACAACAAACCACCTTTTACGTTGTTAAAATGTCGATAGCTTATGGGGGACACAGCCCCCCAGACCCCCTGCCTCGGTAATATTCGAACCCAAGCTACGCCTTTGGCCGAGTTGCATGGGATACATAGTAAAAGTCGGGAATGATGTGGCATATTTATAATTGTGAAAAACTAATTTCAGTTTTAAACTTTTCGAGTTACTGTCCAGAAACCATATTTGTCTGAAGTTTTCAATCTATTCAAAATTAAATCCTCTCGGACTGTAACTCGATCTACTAGTATTCTAAAGGAATGTGGCGGTACATATTATCGTTCAGCACGTACCCGCGCGCAACCTATTGACGTCCGTCGGCACATACTGTAGCTGACGACAATCTGTGCCGACCCCCCCCCCCCCCCTCATTTTTTAAGACGGTACAAATTGTCGTCGGTGACAATGTGTAAACAGCGACGCTATGTACCCCAGGCACCTGAAGTATGGATATTACTACCCCCTCCCCCTTAGATAATTTTTGTGGCGGTCACAGAGTACGGATTTGTTGTACGCACCGTGAGATTGGTTCGCAAAGTTAGTCTCGGGATCATCCGAATGGTCTCGGGATTATTCGCGGACCAATCACCCGACACGTTATAAATTCGTACTCTGTGACCTCCTTTTTGGCTGCCAGTAGAATAGAAGAAGCCCTGTCCGATCAATGCACGCAAAAGATTGTGACAAATAGAAGAGATGAGATTGGTTTTGAGTTGAAGGAACTTGTAGTATGACATCTCCCTAACCTGCCTCTTGCCAAAATTCCTTAGGTAACGCTGTAATTACTTGGAAAATGTGCCCCGAAACGGAGACCCCCTGTTTGTTTACAAATTTTTGTTTCATACCTTGTGTATTTTATTATACCGGTAGAAGGCCAATCTCTAAAGCTTTCAAAAAGCGTGAAACGATTACAGAAATCGAAAGAGGGATGAGATAGACAGGGAATTCACACATTTCAGAGAAATTATTGCCACAAAAAAATTTCAAAAAGGGGGGTGGGGGTGGGGGTAGGAATATCCATACAGTTGCCTGTGTATGTACATGTTCCGACACAAACCAATGATACAATATTAAGTGTACATTTATAGCACTAAGTACTGACCCACATACTTCGAGTTGGTATGAAACTTATTGAAATACATGAAAGTTTTAAATATTTACGAATGTAACTACAGTTTATAATAGTAAAGACTATGCTACTTTGAGTGACTATACTGATAATTTGGATATTTTCATTTACTATAATAAAAACGTTAATTGGTACTTTGATTTACTATACAGAAAATTTGTATATTTTCATTTACTATCATAAGAACATTAATTGGTAGTTTGATTACCTATGGTACCGTTGGTACTTCGTTTCACTATTGTAAATAATTAAGAAATGTTAACTGGGCTCTCGATCGAACGTTTGAGTATCGAATATTGAAATCGCCACTCGGTTACTGAATGAAAGGGGAAGATGACGGACAGTGATCAATTTCATAACTCCTATAAGAAATGCAAAATAGAGGGTTAGGCAAACACGAACCACTAGGCACACCAGTGCCTAGGAGGAGTAAGCATCCCCTGTCGACTGGTCACACCCGCCGTGAGCCCTATATCTTAATCAGGTAAACGGAGTTATCCGTAGTCAAATTCAAAGTGCCAAGAATGGCCTAACAATCGGCATGAAACACGTCAGACAGCATTTGACCCATTGATATGTTGTGTTTTAAAAAATGTATATTCCAAAGCTTATTTCTGTTAAAATTCAATGAAATGAAATAAGATATGAACGGTGAATGTATATACCATGTAATTAATTGTCAACTGCACCAGTACGACGGTGGTTTAGATTTATAGTGCAGACTGCCCAGTACAATGTTGCCACGTGTTTAAATGAAGTAATTAGCGGGAATCCCCTGGTACAAGCTTTTCTCACCTATCCCTATCCACCATGTGTTTAGGATTTTACTGAACTCCCTTTAACTATTGAGGAAGTCTTTGTAGTTATAGGATAAAACACTAAAAAATTGATAATATAACAAAAACTTTGGTACCGTAGTGTAAGAGAGAGAGAGAGAGAGAGAGAGAGAGAGAGAGAGAGAGAGAGAGAGAATTTTCTTTTCCTTTTCTATATTACCAAACTAAAAAAATATTTTCTTATTACTAGTAATTGATTAGATATTAGATTGAAATTTATCTTTATACTTTTACATATATAAAGTGAACGAGAAAGAGAATGATAAAAAAAACAACCCAAAAACAACCATTGAAAAAAGCTACATTTAGCTGTTTTAAAGACGTGATGTCTCACGAATATTTTTTATCTATTCATCCAAAACGTATCATTTTACTAATGCACCAATTAATTTCTTTTAAAAGTACACTGAATATGTCGGATGAAGGTTTGTATAATCTGACAATGTAAAGGAGAGGGGGAGAAAAAGGAGCGGGGGGGGGGGATGAGAGGGGAAGAAAAAAGGAGCGGGGGGGGGGGGGGGGGTGAGAGGGAGAGGGGAGAAGGAATAAGAAGGAAAAAGAGAAAGAGAAAGTGGGGCGGGAGAAAAGCAACAATTTCACTTACTTCAAAGCTCGGGTAAGTGTTTGAATGGCACGTTAAATTTTCACGAACTAAGGGAAACAATACAGGCTTAACCAGTAAAGGTTATAAGTGTGGGAGAGTCTTAACCAGTAAAGGTTATAAGTGTGGGAGGGTCTTAACCAGTAAAGGTTATAAGTGTGGAAGGGTCTTAACCAGTAAAGTTTATAAGGTTATAAGTGTGTGTGTGTGGGGGGGGTGGGGGGGTGGGTGGGGGGTCTTTGTCATGTGAAATTATCTAAAACTGAAAACCAGCAACAGACAATGCCAAACGCCCAATCCGAATAAAAGACAGGTGACCATCAAATTCTGTACATGAAGTTTCTTTGAAATCACTTTTTTTTTACTGTGTACTATTAGAATCATTAATTAACTTAAAGTACAATTCTACGCGATTTAAAATCTAAAAATAGTAGTTATACGGGTTAACCTGAAGACTTTAACTAACAATCCCCAATACTTAGGTTTTGCAATAGATGTTTTACTTCTCCATGATCAACGACCACAGGAATTTTATTTGGTATTATCTAAGTGGCTATGGCAGCGAGGATATCTCTAGTAATATGATTTTACCTAAATAACAGCTTGCATTCTGCAGGAAAAAAATTGTAAGTCTTTGCAATATTCTACTCTATTTGATTTAAGAAATGAGGTAAATTATATGAAAATTTATTAGTATTAAGAAATAATGAGCTTTCATGAAAGAAAGTTCTCGAAGGTTATAAGAAGACACCAGCGATAATAATGATTGTAATGATAATAATAATAATAAAAATGATAATAATAATGATGATAACCCTTTCAAAATTGTAAAACCAATTTAGTTCAACGACTAGTGTACAATTTGACTCTGTATGTATGATATTCAAAACATGGCACACAGTTATAATACAACACTTTTAACGGAACCTGGGATGCATTTGATGTTGGCTCGTTAGTGGTTTGACGTCCTGTCGAGAATTTTTCACTCAAAAAGGTGAAGTGCCACAAATTCAGACCGCTGCTTAGTGATGAGGACAGAAGCCTACGTGCCAACACTTGCCGCGACACGAAACCCCTCTCTCTCTCTCTCTCTCTCTCTCTCTCTCTCTCTCACAAAAATGCATTTGAAAATTATTTCAAGAACAGTTTAGCTTTTTTGAAGTTTTTCACACCCTTGCACATGTTTGTATCAGAGTGGATAGTCATCAGAAAAGTATATTAGAATTTTAAAAAAATCCGATATCAATTCCAAATCTTGATTTTGCACACTAATAAACTTAATTTTCTCCATCATTAAATACAGTTTCCGATTGCGGACGTCATTTCATTGACCTTTTGGCTAATTTCATTGATTTTGAATTTCCCATGATTTCAAGTTGAAACAGTCAGGCATGTACGTGATTCATGAAGTCAATTTAACAAATTATCTACTACGTGTGGTGTCACACCTGACGAAAATTTATGTAATTAGTTGGAATTTAAGGTAATTGGAAAGGCAAAGAATCTGGAGAGAGAGAGAGAGAGAGAGAGAGAGAGAGAGAGAGAGAGAGAATATCATTAAATACTTTAGATAGCATTGTTGTTTGGTTCAATTTCTGCTGTATGTGACGGAGCATTGACATAATCAAGCAACTAAATAAGGCAAATAAATTGAGCAAATCAAGAGTGGTCAATCAAATACAAAATGATTCCTCGTAGAGCTATTTAAAGTGAATTGCTATTAAGGTGAAAACAAATAAGAAAAAGCAATAACATTTTCAAAAATACACAATGGTATGAACTGCAATGCTTTACACCGGCATACTTTTCATGAAACGCGAAATTAACTTTTTATATTTACATGCTACTTTCATTTCTGTCGGAAATCCCAGCTGTTAAAAATAGATGTGCTATATTTATCAAGTATGTAGTTCTGTATTCATACGTGCGTTGTACACAATTGTCGCACATGTATTCACGAAGAAATGCCTATCGGTAATATTCGTACAAAAATATCAAAGGCAAAGACACTGGAAATGTAAATATCAAGTGATAATGTAACCTTACCATTAGGAGTAGTTCTTAAGGAAAGAACAATTCGTTTTGTTAGGTTTGTCGATTTTCTCTAAATCCCCCCTGATATCATAGCATATGATAAAACAAAATTTTTAATCCTTCATGAATATTTCATAGAGATTAGGTTCTGAAATGTCTATTGGAAAATGAGATATTTCAACGGTCGATATTAGTTTTAATTGAAAAAAAAAAGATTTTTCATGCCAGAACATATTATAAGGGTGTTTTCTAAGGATAATGACTAAATCGCCTATTTCATCAATTGACAACGTACTTGCAAAGTATTAGATGAAAATCTACAGTAAATCCTTGCTCAGTGGTACAGAGCATTCGCTTCGTAACTGAGAGGACGTGAGTTCGAGTTCGCGTCAAACCTAAGACGTTAAGATAGGTAGTGATTGCTCCTTCGCCAAAGGCTCGGCATTTAGAAATGAGAATCACAAGTCTTTCGGGTATGACCTTAAAAACGGACAGGCGTTGGCACGATAACTAATCAGAGGTCTGTGGTATTTCAGCTATAGCAGGTGACGTCTCAATATGAAAAATTCAATCAATCAATCATTTCTAATGATATTGAAATACATGTACATGATTTCTGCATAAAAATTAAAACTTGTAATATAATAAAATTGTTATAGGGTGTTAGTTACGGGTATTCGAGATCCGATGATTAGTATGAGGGAACAACTATCAGGGGCGGATCCAGGAATTGTGGTTACGGGGGGGGGGGGGGGGGGCACTTTATGAGGCAGTGGGTGCAAGGCGAAGCGCCCAGAAGCTCCTGGATTTTACAGATTTTATGGGGCTTGAAATATTTCTCCTATTAATTCATTTGTACTATTTTCTATCATTTTAATAATGTGAAATTAATAAAATGACCCAAATTTTAAGGGGGTTTTTTGGTTGAAAAAATTAAGTTCTCCCAATAAAGTAATTCAAGAAATCAAAGGATTTTGGCATTTATTTCTCCGGTAGTGGAAGAAATTATTGCTTCTTTTATCGTTTAGTACATTTTCCGAAACAAGATACCGCGATTTACCTTAAATTTGAAAATTTTAGGGGGGGGGGGGGGGGGGGGGCGGCTGCGCCCCCTCTAAATCCGCCACTGCGTCTATCGTTATTACGAGGATACATCTCATAATACGAGACAATTATCTGGTAAAATGGAGATACTTATAAATGTGGTGATGTTGAGTTCATTTTCTCGTTATTACGAGATAAGACTTCACTAGACTTTCTATGTTGAAATATTCCAAGCATGTCTGTCCTATTATATAGTCTTATTGAGTTGTATATATTTCTTCCAAGACACTGCACTGGCAAGTGTATTTTTAAAAAAGTAAATACAGATGTAATCGATACACACAAAACAATTGATTAAGTGTGCAGGTGTATATATGATTGCTTATCAATATTGCGTGTGTGCCTAAGGACTTAATAATTGACTTCTCCTACCAAGCAAAAACTCATCAGGTGATATTCCAGTTATCTTTTACTCGATTTCAAAATTTACTTCGTGTGCCACACGCGAAATGTGAAGGAAAATGGATTGAATTCCTTTCCAAAACTTTAGTTTAGACAATATAAGTAATTCTCTGTAATATATCTTATTTATATACATTTAAATATATCACATTGCCACCCTTTGAAAAATGGAATATCATTCTAGAAAAATAGACCCATTTATAAATATGAGCAACTTTATCCAACCATTGAACAGATGCGATGAACGGGTAGGATAGGGGTCCTCATACCTGTAATCAAGGGACGTGAATGAACAAAACTACTTTATCTTCTTTCGAGTTGTACCCTTGAGTCAGCATTCAAATGCGAAGGGTTTTATATGCAAGAAAACTCAATTTATTGTCCCTTTATACTATATAACCCTTGGTCATCGGTCATCTCTACAATGGCTGCAGATGAGAGAGATAAATAGTATTTTTTAAAAAATTTTAAGTATCTTGTAATCACATGAAAATTTCCCGACATAGTGATTTTGTAATTACGACCAAAAGAAAAATGTTTTCATTTTTAAATTCAAATTTCGAGAGGTGGAACACTGAGTTCAGGTGTCAAAATTGAAAGATGGAGACCTATTGCTTTTATATTTGAGGATACTTGTTGTCAGTTTTCCATGAAATTACATTTCTTTGTTCTAATTGACATTTCAATTTGTTTTCAGACTCAGGAAAACCAAATATATATCCGCACACAATGAATACCTGCCTCATCTCCATTTTTGTCGCTCTTACAATCAGCGCATGCTTAGTGCAGTCCATGCCCATGTTTCCGGTTGTTGAATTAGCATCAATGCACCCGAGAGACGCATGCTTATTCATCTGTAGTATCTGTTTCCACAGTCAGGTAAGCCTTTCGTGTACAATCTCAATATAAACTATACATCTTTAAATATTCAGAGAAATGCATGAAACCCGACGTACTCGGAATAGGCTATCGAAGAAAAAGGCAAAGCAAAATTATAATATTGTTCTGTTACTTTCGGGTTACATCAGGGCCGTAAATTACATGGAGGCGGAGGAGGCAGCTGCCTCCTCCAACTTTTGAGCCCAAAAAAAATTAAAATTTAAAGTTCATTAGAATTTATGTTGTTTCCAATAACTAAGAACATGATACCTCCCTTAAAAAGCATTCCAAATCTTTCTTTTAGAATGAGTTAGTCAAGTAACATCTTAGAAGGCCCTAGAATCAAGGATTTTGCACGAAACGTGTTCAGTGTGCACAAAATGTGCTCAGCGTCTGGGGGCCTGGGCGGCCCCCAGACCCCCGCCTAATTTCCTGCCTCCTCCAAATTGAAGGTTAATTTACGGCCCTGTACATGTGCGAGTTGAAAGGTCCGAGATTCGAGTTTGAATTGACCGCCGAAAACACGCATACATATCTTTGTCATAAACTACTTAGGTGCAAGATAAAAAGATCGATTTCGGATAAAAATCTAAATTCAAATATTAGGGGGAGGGGATGAAACCAAAAATAAAAGTTACTGTCATCCAACATCGATTACTTTAGTGGAAAAAAAAGGCAAGCGAATGTTAAAAACCACGTAATAATATCACATTTTAATGAACATTTAATAGTTTTAATGTATACTTTCATTTGTGAATAAACAGTAGAAAAGGTATGTACAGAGTGTTATTTATAATCGTATGTTTAGATTTGTTATAATCGTTTATTTTCAACATTCACCATATCTAGTTTTAAAGGAGGTTGATGATCTTGGTGAAAACTGAATTTAGTTTTTTGTCAGACATTGAACGTTTGATCTCGCCCCTTATACGACGTAGGTTAACACCTTTTACGTGTACTCGATTAAACACAAGTCTTTTTTGAAATAGGGAAAATAAATATCATGCTTTTTGTTTCAGTTGTATCAATTTGCGATAACATTACCTAACAGAAAAGCAATAATGTGCGTTTTCTCAAGAAGTTTTTATTATTATATACACTGTATATACAAAGTCTCTTCTATCAGAGTATATATTACCGGTCTTCTTCAGTCGTGTGTGTGTGTGTGTGTGTATATATATATATATATATATATATATATATATATATATTAAACATGGCAAACATTTATTTTCATCATTGTTGTACCTCTCGATTATAATGAAGTTTTTAAATTAATCAATATTTTTTAAAATAATGATTACAAAAGTCTTGTAATTAATGGTCAAACTGAATCTATGGACCAATTTCAGAGGTCAGCTTAATTGATAACAACATGAATTCTGGTGAGGACTCGACTAGGTGCAACTTTTGATGTCTCCCTATAATCAATACACCGTTGACAGTCCTCGTGGACGACTAATCTCTCCTGACAAATTGGCTACCAGTAATTAAGAGTTCCTCAGTAGTTGAGATCTGATGTAAGAAAAATGTGACGGGCTGTCGACTAATAATTAATAGCTACCGACCAGCCTTTGAAGCCGAAGCCTTACAACGGCTCGGAAACTTTAATGACAAAGATGGCAACAGCGTGGAATTAATAGTTTTAAGGGAATTGTTTCTCCTCAAGAAGAGTGGCGGGTTCTTAGAATCATTTATGAGAATTCAATATTGATAAAAGACAATGAAATCTGTCTTGATTTTTAGTAATGAGAGAGAATATGTTTTTAGATTTGAATTGAATGCTGTAATTTTTTCTTCTATTTGTACAAGTCCATATGATTGTTAACACGCTTACAACACGACCCCTTAGTTAAGAAAATAGGGATAAGACAAAAGTTATATGTGATAGCCCTCTACGAAGGAAGTATTTATATATGCCGTATTTAAGGCTTAATATTCGCCGGAGTAAAAAAAATTGCGATTAACAGTTATCTTACAAACTTACAATCATTAGATATACATTGCTCAAACTGTTCACACAAGCATGCATACTCGCAAAGATTTTTTTTCATGAGAATAGATGATATTTGCAGGCCTTGCAGACATTTTGTATTTCTGTATTTTTTTCTCTCTCAGGAGGACTCCATGCTGAAGTGTGCAAACAATTACTGTTTGTCCGACTATCTCCACCACGGCTTCGGGTACCTGTGGATCGGAAAAGAATGCGCCCACTGGCCCGCTTTGAAGAAATTCGTTGCCGCCGACAACGTATTCAAGAACTAAGACTATTGTGTTAAATGTCTCATGTTCATTTTTAATCATGTCATGTTATTTAATCATCACAGTGCAATTCAGCTATCAAGTATAATTTCATTTAATTGAATTAATAAAACAAATAAAAACCACAAAAACATGCAGATATGCTAATATACATCTTTTTATTAAATTAAATTTTGTGTTCAAAATATAGATATTCTGTTATCGTTTGAATAAAAGCTGGTCAAGGACAAATGACACTTTTCTTTAACTCTAGCGATACAACCAGCTCTAGGTGTAGTCTAAGCTGTAAACAATCAATCTTTGGATTCTAGGAAATGTCGAATAACCGCGTCATTTGCCACACTGTAACCAATCCGATGATTACAAAGGAACCAATAGGAGCTCCGATAGGAGTCCGTGCTCACGTTTTCAGAACACCACGAGCGTGCGCAGAAGTTGCAAGTGCGCTGCATTGGAGATCGAACCTTTAGCTCTGTTCTGCAACGGCAATGTTGCTCGTGGGGCTTTATAATTTCATTCAGTCGATGTTTTATCCCCACTATGCATTGGTTTGCCGTTATCAATTCCTCCCTTTCACCTTCAAGAAAGTAGAGCCGTTCTTCGAATACTTTGGCTTTTAGCGCTTGAGGGATACCCTCTGTATCTCGGACCATCTTCCATAAGCCCTTTGACATCGAACATTTCTCAGTGCAGTATTGAAGAACATCAAGTAAACGATACTGATTTGATATTGTTAAACATCTTACGACAAACTCTTGTGGTTTTTCATTTGTCTTCAATTCTTGGAGGATCGTGGATGCACATTTATCGCGAAGTTTATCGATCTGGTATTCCTCCGCCAATGGCAATAATCGAAAAGCAGACTCCGCTCCGTTAGATAGCGTGTCATCTAGCCCCGGATTCAGATAATCCAGTAGTTCTTTGATGTCTTGAGGACTTTTTCCCGGTAAATGTACTTCACCGTCTTTCTTTTCTTTGAAATCTAATGTAAACATGCTCTTGAAAACTGGCGAAGCATAGGAAAGGAGACATTTGCAAATCCGGAATCGTTCGTTATCGATGACTAATTCGATGCTGGAATTCATATTTAGTGTTTCGTTGTAGATGATTGTGTTTGCTGTAGATTCGGTTTCCATAATTAATCGTGATGACATATCAGATCATTATTTCGTCACAAACGATGACGACAATGTGACGTCATAATGGAGTTATTTCTAAAGAGAATGCTAAAAAGTCTTGTAAATATATAATCAAACATTTACTATAGTAAGCATATTTATGATTAAGTGTTCATGAATGTTTAATTTTATTTTGGAGATAGTTCTTCTCTTTCCATTACAAATGGCCGGTCTTTACTTCAACCGGTCGCTGGAGCTCAGCGGTAGAGCGTTCTCTTCGTGTCAGAGCCGCGTCAAACCCACGACGTAAATATAGGTAGTCATTGATCCTTTGCCAACGCTCAGCATTTACGAGTCTTTCGGACATGGCCTTTAAAACAGTATCGGTGTCGTTGGCACCTTAAAGAACCCCCACTGCACTACGGGCGTTGTTAAAACGCAGAACGGAAAACGAAACGGAAATGTAAGAATTAGAATAGCCTAATTAATGAAGTTAAGATAACACAAAAAATCAAATAAATCTGTTTTATGTTTACTCAAATAAAATTTTTAGGAATTAGTTCACAAACGGTAGGCCTATTACAATTTTATTCTGTCCCATAAATTGATTAAGCTAAGTTGAATGTTTGTATAAAAGTCTTCACAGCGTTTTATAAGAATCTTGCAATTTCGGCATTGACAGAGGTGTTAGCGAGCAGAGGTTAGAGAATGCAAAGAACACACATGGATTATACCCCCCCCCCCCTCTCATGGCAAAACGTCTTTAACGCACCTGTATTTACATACAATATAGTGTATAGTTACATTGTTCACGGACTTTATGATACATCTATTTAGCATGGAGTAATGCGGTCATGCAGAGAGTGTGTTATGTATAAAACAGCGATAATTCATGATCTTATTAAGTAAACAAGTTGAACATTGAACATTTTGTGTCTGATTTATAATTCTCTAACTAATGGGGACTGAGTGACCGCAGTGCTTCTTCAATACTGAATAGGCGAGCACTTCTACCAGTTGATTTCTAATCTAACTTTCGGTACCTTTTATTTCAATTCAAACATAGATTCTCTGTTAGCCTTTTAGCTATTACATATAAACATGTAGCATATATTTGAATTCCTCATACTAGGATCTTAGTATACATTGATTCTGATTCAATCTTTTTTTTCCCGCGGTATCACTTCGGGTTCAACACATCCTCAGGATACCGGTGATGTACGAACTTTCACTTTACACAAATCGATCCTAAATGAGGCTTATATACATACACTAGACTGGTTCACTTTATAATTTGTGATACGTATTATGTATATCATACGAGGTGTAGAACTACAATCAAGTTCAATATCATCTTAAACATATAAAGTTCGATTAATAATAGTTCGATTTAAAAAAGGTACATTTCGGGAAAATAAAGGAGGAAATTATTATGTTTTTCAATGTTGTTTTCGGAGTTAGGGGTGAAAATCTTTCATTCATTGGTTTATTGATGATAGACAGGAAAAAGTAAAAACATTTTAAAGGTTGAATTATAATTGAAGTCTTGTTCACTATGCATATTTATTATTATTATTATTTACAACATACTGTAACAATCGGTGGGTAAGGGGGGGGGGGGTAAGAAATGGACAAAGCCCGGAAAAGGGGGTGGCACCCACAGACGCTTGAAATCCATGTTATAACCTCTATTTTTCATTCTAAGTTTTCTCTTATGTGTGGTTCATCCTTTTAATGTTATTTGATACAGATTCGTTAAATTAAATAAACAATTATTCTATAAGTGATACGGAGTGCTGTTTCACTATTCAACGCTTTATCAAGAATTCGGGGGGGGGGGGGGGGGGGGTTATGTCATCGTTGTCACAAACATTTAATTAATGATATAAAAAAATCCATTTATTGAGAAAGTAAATGACACACAAATATTTGATTCTATTTTTTAAAAAAATTAAGAATTTGCGTATTTGATATTATGAATTCGTAAAAATATGAATTTATATTGATATGAATTTATCATCATATAATAATCATTGATATCAAGAATGTGAATTCTACGAAATAAATGGATACTTTTGAGATAGCGCAGGTCTATGTAGTTGCAGGCCTGTAGCTCAATGGGAAAATATCGGGACAGACCAGATACTCACAGATCCACCCCTTATAAAAACATCAAGACACACCAGATAATCACATATCCACCCCTTATGAAAATATCGAGACACAACAGAGAGCTACAGATCCACCCCTTATAAAAATATCGAGACACAACAGAGAGCCACAGATCCACCCCTTATGAATATATATCGAGACACACCAGAGAATCACAGATCCACCCCTTATAAAAATATCGAGACACAACAGAGAGCCACAGATCCACCCCTTATAAAATATCGGGACAGACCAGAGAGCCACCCCTTATGAAAATATCGGGACAGATCAGAGAGCCAAAGATCCACCCCTTATAAGAATATCGGGACAGACAGGAGTCACAGATCCATCCCTTATAAAAAATATCGGGACAGACCAGAGAGTTACAGATCCACCCCTTATAAAAATATCGGGATAGATCGGAGAGTCACAGATCCACCCCTTATGAAAATATCGGGACAGACCAGAGAGCCACAGATCCGCCCCTTATAAAAATCTTCGATTTACAGCGCAGCTTTTTTTTCTGCGCACGGTTGGTAACTTATATCGTTGAATTCTTGCATCGCCGTCTCAAAATTGTACTACAAAAATTCATTCCTAACATATTTTCCTACTTTCTACTCTTGTGTCCAAACATACGTTCAAACATTCATTAAAGCCCCATGCAAACCGAAGACTGGCAGCTAGCTTCGGATAATTTCGCTTGTTGACAGCTTTGATTTGTTGATATGGTCACGTGATTCTTATGTTCCTTTCCGGTAAATCCATATAATTACAATCAAACATCAACTTACATGTAAGCCTCGTTTAATTTCCAATTCTACTTCATCACTGCCCAGTTCATTAACACATGAGGTCTTAGGCTACTGACCTCTGTCGGGCAGTCTGCATTTTAAATTCTCTCTGCAACGATGAGGCTTTTGATGTAATAAAAATGTGCTTCAGGATACAAATTATTTATTATAACATATTTTATGCTTCAGGAAATATATACATAATTGTGTATGGATATTTTTCAATTATCAGAACATTTTTTAAAATAATAAATATCCCAAAGAAAATATTCTTCACAAAGACTTTTTTATTTTAGTATTACAGTAAAGCAGCCCATGTGGGCCATTGTATCGTCTAATGTTCGGAACTACCACTGAAGTCTCACGAGAGGTTGATGCAGCACGCATACTACACTTCAAAATTATATTGTTGATATAAAGACTTTTTCTTTCATTTTGCTGATTCCATATAGAAACTAAAGGTACACGTAGGGAATCATGGGTAATGACACCCAGCCGTGACTCGCAGGACGCGCTTGATTTGTCGACACCGTTGTTACACCTAGCGTAGTCAATCTACACCTTATAATCAAGTGCGATTCGTGTAGTATATTCAATATGGATGTCGAATTGCAACAGCAGCTGGGGATATCCTTGGGGGGGGGGGGGGGGGGGGGCTCTTATTATATATTTTTTGTTAACGAGTTTAATGCAAATAAAGTACCGATAATGATAATAATATATCCTCCATTGTCTATATATTTTGTTTCAACAATATAATTGAAATTAAATCTTTTGATCCGCTCACCGGTTCCTTTGATTAATTTTGTGCAGCAGTCGTTGGTGAGTGCATCAAAAGATATAATTTTAAAGATTGTTTTTAAAAAAAAATGTTATTATAATGTGCATTTATAAATATTCATGCACATCTTAAAAACACTACGTCATACTCCCAAAAGTGTTGCAGATTTTTTGGCGCCAAATTTGTTTATTGATGATTGTACAAAATATATAAAAAGTTTTCATCTATTCTTTAAAAATCAGTTTAAACTCATGTAAATACATTAGAATTATCCTCTGATATGCTTTAAATGAAATTTTAAATTTAAAATTTTTTTTTTAAGGTTTAGAAAGTATTTCTAATGGTCAACAAAAATTTGAGTGTCAGTTGTCAAGGTACGTGGGAGATACAGAGCTCACGCTCACAATTCTTTGTTATGTAAACAGGACTCGTGCCATGTTTTTGTTTATATAGGTTGATTTTTTTTTTTAAATCTAAAAGTTTATTCTGAACACAATTAAATAGTTTCTAGTGTTTGGTACATCTCATTTTGGTTTAAGCATGCTATTTTTATTAAGCAATCTATATATATACAAAAACATGGCACAAGCCTTGTTTACATTATAAAGAATTGTGAGTGCTGTATCTCACTTGTAACTCAACAACTGCTATTCAAATTTTGGTTGACCATTGAAAATGCTTTAGTTAAGAATTGTAAAGAGTAAAAATGGAAAAATGAAATTAAAAATTTTTCAGTTGAAACATGCATGAAATTAAAAAAAATTCAGCTGAAAAATGAAATTAAAAAATTTTCAGCTCAAATCGTGTCCATGCCCCTATAAAGAAAAATATGCAAAATTTCCACCTCATCATTTTTCTTCCATATTGAAGGGTGTAGGCGTTGTACACAAAAAGTGTACATTTAAATTGCACTTGATTATGGAAAAGCGTACATTTTGTAGTTGGTGTAGGCAAATTAAGGGTACTCATAGATTTTAACCAGAAAGCACGTGTGTCATTTGATACTGGCGTGTGAGTCTATATATCTCTTGCCATGTCAATGTATTTTATGTAATAGCCAATAGGTAGCCGCAGAACCGTAGCTCTCTGAGAAAATATTGGGACAGGTCGGACCCTCAGAGAGCGACAGTTCTGCAGCTAAACTGTTGGGCACAAATATAACTCCATTGTAAAAGTCAAACAGAACATGTTTGTCAGGAATTAGAATGGTATTTCAATAATACCACCTTCACACTCACGGATTTTTCTTACGAGTCCTTACGGATCTCCGACTCGTAGTCAATCGCAAGCATTCGTAAATCACTCGTCGGTATCCGTGTCTAAATCGTAACAATTCGTGTACCTTTACGGATTTGTGGAATACGTAGGGATCCGTAAAAAAAAATCCGTGAATGTGAAGGTACCGTAAGGAGTATTTAAAGCAAAACAAATCATCTTCCAAGGCTATGTACTTTTGCCTAAGATAACAAATATAGAAAGAGTTGTGTTAAACAAATTAACAAAATACGAAATTTCTCAAATGCATAACTATACACAAACGGATGTCCTCGCAATCGTAAACCTCCGTTTTTAAGGTCATATCCGAAAGACCCGTGGTTCTCACTTCTAGCACACTGATTCTGACTGCGGATAACTCCGTTTACCTGATCAGGACATAGGGCTCACGGCGGGTGTGACCGGTCGACAGGGGATGCCTACTCCTCCTAGGCACACGATCCCACCTCTGGTATGTCCAGGGATCCGTGTTTGCCTAATCTCAGCTGATATTCGGCTTGGCTGAATATTTGGACGGACACCTTCACCGAATCTCGGAGCAGTCCTTCATAATTCATGTCTGGAAATTTACTTTCAGCTTCAGCTATTTCTAGCAATTAATGTGCACTTAAGTGACACTGCTGTTCGCTTCAGTTAAGTGATTTGACTGTTAAACTCTCTATCACTATTAATGCTATATTACTTACCGTCTAAATATGTAAATTCCATAAAATAAACCATCACTAATTTTTCCGTTCAAATGAAGACTTCTATGGCGCAATATTTTATCTCCCAAAATTGAAGAGTTCCTATAGTTTGTTTTTTGAATTAGCGAAATGAAAGTAGGTATGTAGAGATAGGATGTATCACTAACTAGATAAAGCAGACTATAGGAACTCTTTAATTCCAGGAGATAAAATATTGCGCCATGGAAATCTTCATTTGAACGGAAAATGTAGTGCCTGTTTTTATTTTGGGATTTTTATACCTAAATGGTAAGTAATACAGCATTTATAGTGATAGAGAGTTAGTTTAACAGTCAAATCACTTATCTGAAGCGAACAGCAGTGTCACCTAAGTGCATTTTAATTGCTAGAAGTGGCCGAAGCTGAAAGTAAATTTCCAGACAGAAATTATGAAGGACTGCTCCGAGATTCGGTGAAGGCGTCAGTCAAAATATTCAGCCGAGCCGAATCTCAACCGAGATTAGTGTTTGCCCAACTTTAATTTTGTATTGCTTATAGGAGTTATAAAATTGATTACTGTTCGTTATCTTCACCTTTCATGTTGTGGAGGCCACGGTATTATCATTTAAAACTAGCTGGAAACACCAGAGCACGTGGTAACTCCATTTACTTAAAACTTTTATTATGGCTTCAAAAAAGATCACGGATCTCATTTTCCATTTCCATGAAAAATAATAATCATCGCCGCGATAGCGACCGTGATAGGTAATTTGTGTTTTTCCTGGACATTTGTTGAAATTTCGTTGGTGATTTGGTGTAAGCGAAAATCGCATGCAGAGGGAGAACTTTGAAACCATATTACATCCAATGATTAGTATGAATTTAAATATATTATTTTCTAGAATTAATCTGAGTAAATCTGCAGTAGATGGGGATTGGACTTTCATAAAACTCTCTGCAGGATGCTTCAAAGGCGGTGATTGGCTCCTCAAATTACATGTTTGTGTAAATCATAACTGACCAGCAGGAAACCAAGGTGTAGTCGCCAATATTTAATGCGAAATCTGAACTGTCACTAATGATTGCGTTCAAAGTATACAGTATAGGTATTAAGATAGTCAATAGATAGCTTTTTTTCTGTTGGAGCATTTATTTGAGATATAATACGTCTTCCTAGTGGAATAATAGATATTTTGCAGCATCAGTTTTTTTCAATAGAATTCGGTATCAAGTTTGTATTTTTGGGAGTAAAGCGAGATCTTCAATTTGAAGTCCAGTATAATCCAGTCAACATTTTCCATAGACTCTCCCGTCTCAACATTCGTAATTGTTTGATTTTTGGCGGCAAATGTAGGTATACTGTCCAGTGCGTTACCCGGATTTCTCCAGAGGTGAGCACTTGCTGCTAATTATTTTCCGGTCTAGGACTTCTACTACTGTATTCAGAGTTGTTTTTCTGACTTTGATCATAATTCCTGGAGAATTTTAAAAATTAATTTTAGGATTAGGAATAAGCCGAGACGACACTCCATTTTCCATCTCATGTAAGGTTGTAGCGTCTTTGAGATGATAGCGGTGGAGATTCCTTCTCCTGCACGTTCCAATTGATGCCGTTTCGCCAGTTCTTTGTCAAAAATCGCTACTGACATGTTGTAAATTAAAGCGGAGTTCAGTGTAACCTCATCTGTTGTCACGTCTTAATTATAATCAAATTCATTTTCAGATTATGATTCTGAAAATATTTTCCAGTACCTCGGTCGTCCTGGTTGCAAGGAATACCTGATTCATATAGTTATACATGTTCATATTTGCGACTGTTGGTTTCTATAACTTTTGTGCAATATTCTGTCTTATCAAGAGACCCTCCTTACAATTATTCTTAATGAGAGGTGTGCGATATGGGCACGCCAAATAAGTTAGTGAGATCAAATGACCTGAAATACGGATCGCAGACAATGTAGACGATTCTCGGGAAATGGAGTCAGTGAATCTCTAAAGCTCCTTTTACACATTCACGGATCAGGAGCCGGCCGACGCCGGAAGCAAAATTCTAGTCATCCCTGGTAATCTGGCGTCTTTGGGTTCTGTGACGTCGTAATGCCGGTGTCAACATTGTCTTATTACGATACAGACACGAAAAAACCCGGTTTCCCAACGGATAAGCACGGTAGCTACCCGTACGTCCCCAGAAAAATCCCGGTCGGTGCCGACTTTGATCATGGAGCGTACGGAACATCACGGTTTCACCCGGTCCATCCACGCTTGCTTCACGGAGATACCCGGATGTCCACGGATTATCACGGTCTTTCTCCCCTGAGTTTATCGTGACTGTCCGTGTAGTTTCCGTGAACAATTAGTGTACAAACCGTAGACATCCGTGTTCTTCAGCAGAAAAGTTTCGTACACAATGATCCCGGAGACATTACACGGTTACTTCGGTGGCTACACGGACTTCTCGGTGGCTACACGGACCTTTCGGTTGATATATGGAGGTACACGGAACCTCAATCGGAACTCCTCGAATGTCTCGCGCACTCGACATAGATCTCGGATGTAATACGATGGCATCCATGAGCGAATTTGATGCATTGCTGTGACGTCACAATTGACAATGCATCAAATTCGCTCATGGATGCCATCGTATTACATCCGAGATCTATGTCAAGTGCGCGAGACATTCGAGGAGTTCCGATTGCACAGAAACTATGTAACAGGGTGTTGATTGCGAATTAGTAAGGATAACCAACTCCTGTTGAGGTTCTGAACAAGGCGTTTATTCAGCAAAGTATATATAAAGTTGCTTGAAAAGAAAGTCCTGTAACAATTGTATAACAATAATCAAACATATGTATAAATCATAAAATACAATATTACTTTTACAGACTAATTGATATACAATTAATGGTAGCAATATTTACATACTTCAAGGGAGATAACTTTGTCTTACACAAAGTGCTATACATGTAACATTAAATACACAAATGCATCTCCCAATATTTACTCTTGCTTATGGATAAAATCTTTACTGTACACTTATGCTTATCATAATATAAACATTACAGTTATTACTTTGATATAAAATATCCATTATGAGAAATATTTAAGTCAGTAACTTAAAATACTCAAACATACCATTCTATGGGAATAGGCTAATATATACAATGGTGAACTGCCAATGTGATAAACAAATGTCACCATATAAAGTTCAAACCTGCAAGTTAATCAAATAACTTACAACTAGCTGCTAATGCAATTATCATAAAAATATGGCCCTTAATTAAGATACATCATAGTGAGACAACTGAACTACATGTATTTACACTTTATAGTTAAAATAAATGATTCTCTCTCACTATATACTTTTACTCAGGATGAAGTGCATAGGAAATTAATCTTAATGCAGAATTATAGGATTTACCATTTTAGATATATATTAGAAGTATATTATCATTAGTAATAAACTTAGTACCTTATCGATTGAGAGGAAAAGTCAGTCTCAGGTAGTAATATCAGGTCTATGTCAAGTCAAAACTTATATACTGATCTATGGACTGGTCACTTCAAATTTCAGACAAAGAATGAACTGACACAAAGAAATTTTGGAGGGAACAAATCCCAAAACCAATAAAAACGCAAGACACAAAACTAAAACACCGATGAAATTAAAAGACTTATGGACAACTTGGCCAAGACATAATTAGGCACCTCAGGCACTCTATACCAAAGAACTCACTAAGTGTTATGTTTGACCGAATATTGAATTGCAGATCCATTGAAGGATTATATAATTCAATACACATAACATTGAAGTTAAATTGAAATAAAATGAAAGAATAACAATGCATACATGCATATATGAATGCATTATATGCACATTAGATAAGAAATGACTCTGCCACACCTACACGGATCAATAGGAAGGTCTTCTTCCGGGACAATTCGGAAAAAATTAAACATTAAAATTTTGTCCATGGTCCTGGACGCCGCCGGATGCATATTGGGTTTGTACACGGTGATGGCGGATTGTCACGGAACATCACGGATTGACGATTCGGGATGATCCGGCGTCTCCTCCGTGAATGTACAAGTTTAATAAAAGTTTTGTAAGTACTGATGGGAGTTGATTTTATGTAGATTTGCACCAGATGCTTCTGGGATTGAGAATTATTCCAAAATAATAATTTAAATTTTTTTAGAGAAGTACACTCAGAAGTCATAAACTTATGTTGTGTCTCTATGACAATCAATGTGCAATTTTTTATGTTTACATACATATAGACACTGGTAAGTCAAATCAAAGAATTATTTCCGTGCGTTTTTTGGTCTCTCTACAGACATAAACTTGATGTTATAATAAATTACAGTGCTGAACGAGGGAAAACAATACATTACCAGACCAAGAAATTTAAAAGGCACCTTTTGCAAAAGACTCGGGGTCTGTTGACCGTGGTGCATACTTTTCTCATTGACAATTATTGCATGAACATATAAATCAATACATGTACTAGTATATGGACTAAAACTTTTCACTATCTCAGGAATGAAAGGGCCAAAGGTTATTTATCGAATCCAGCTGCTAATGAGCTTCGTCTACTGTAAATAATTAAAAGCTAGATTCGATAAATGACACTCAGCGTAAAATTGACCTTTTGATGTCTTTAAAGCCGAAATTGTCTTATTCCCTAATTGCCTACAACTGTCAATGAGGCACAGAAGGAAAACTTGCCACCGGATTCCCAACGACAATGATAAGATTCTTTTGGATTTAATATTCACCACGTGATTGTTGACACTTTCAGCACCGCCTCTGGTTTTGTTTAAGCTCATTTGAAGTGAGTTTTTCTGATTACCTTTAGCCTGTCGTCCGCCCGTAACTTTTCACATTTTCATCTTCTCTTTCAGAATCACTGAGCTAATTTCAATCAAACTTGGTACAAATATTCCTTGGATGAAGGAGATTTACGTTTCTTTAAACGAAGGCCTTCCCTCATCAAAGTGGAGATGATCACGAAAAGGCAAAAATAGGGTTGGGTCATTTAAAAAGATTTTTCTCAAGGATCACTGGGCCAGAAAAAAAAATGAAATTTACATGGTACTAATTTTGACTACGGATAACTCCGTTTACCTGATCAAGATATACGGCTCACAGCGGGTGTGACTGGTCGACAGGGGATGCTGTTTTACATGCTGAAATATAGGAAAACCTTTTAAAATATTTTCAAAAACCAGTGGTCTAGCAAAGTTGAAATGCACATGAAAGCTTCCTGACTATATTCAAATTTGTTCAAATTATGGTTCCCGGGGTAGGGTGGGGCCACAATAGGGGATCAAAGTCATCATGGGGATATACAGAAAATCAATTAAAACAAATTATTTTGAAAGTAGCAGGATCACACTAAATCAAATCAAAATGCAAATGTTCCCAAGTTGTGTGGATTCAATTTTTATACCCCTGTAACAGTCGTCTGGGAGAGGGCCTACATAGGCTATGCCTGTTGTGTTGCCCAATCCGGTTGAGTTTCTCAATAAAATATGTTTAAATCAAATTAACAGTCGTCGAGGGATATCGTTTTGTCCAAGTCTGTCTGAAATTTTAACCTTGCTCATAAGTTTTGTGTGGTAAGTGATATGGTTTCACATTTCATATACACATTTCTTTTGACATGACCTTTTCTTTGATGCTAAAATTTTTAATCTTGTGAACTTGAAGAAAACGTAATCTATTCAATATCTCCGTAACAATTTAAGTTAGGGCTTTCATAATTTGTCTAAAAAGTTCTTATGGTAAAGCCTTCCATTTCATACATGGTATTTGACCTTGTGATTTTGATCTTATAATTTGACCCAAATTTCAAAACTTTAACTTTACTCTAAAGTTTTGAATAGTCAATGATAGGATTATAATATGTCATATGTACAACGCGTTTTTTCGTATCAAAATCTCTAACCTTGTGACCTTGGATTTTGTACATGTGTACATGTAAATTCTTTATTGCAACACCTTTCATGTGATACCATGGTGTTTGGTCTTATGAGCTTGACCTTGAAGTTTGATATAATTTTAAAATACCATGACATATTCAATATCTCCTGAACTACCATAACACCAACAGTTTTGATCTGGTGACCTTTACCTTGACCTTTGACCTACTTTTAGAAATTCAAATATAAGCCTTATCTTTCAAAATCGTAAGAGGTAATGTTTTTTTTATAAAGATTTCTTATTAAAAGACTTTTCATTTCATACCATGTTCATCTTGGAGATTGACCTACTTTTAAGAAAACTTCAATTATTGAATGAAAGGTGAAGATAACTAACAGTGATCAATCTCATGACTCCTACAAGCAATACAAAATAGATGGTTGGGCAAACACGGACCCCTGGACACACCAGAGGTGGAATCAGGTGCCTAGGAGGAGTAATCATCCCCTGTCGACCGGTCACACCCGCCGTGAGCCCTATATTCTGTTCAGGTAAACGGAGTTATCCGCAGTTAAAATCAGTGTGCCAAGAACGGCTTAACAATCGGTATGAAACACGTCAGACAGCATTTGACCCAAAGATAGGTTGTATTCAATTGACGAACTAGATCGTTATAACGACCATAGAATTTGCGAAATGCTGACTTCAATCGAGACTGTTGAAACCCCTGTACCATCAACTTGTTTGTCAGTAGCTTACCTCGATTTAAAAACTGACTATACGCAGAACAAGCTCTTGCATATCGAATCAGTTGAGATATATAAACACCATATGCAGGTAATAATGGAATATTGCTACATAAATATGGGAAGTTGACGATGGAGAAGCTGAAATCATCCCGTTTGTCATACAGTTGAGTTGTCAATTTGCCTTTAATGTCTACTTTCAATAAAATATCTAAGTATGAAGCAGAAGTGGACGACTCTGTTGTGTCCTTTATTTCGAGCTCACAGGGATATATCAAATCGACATATGAATGAAAGTTATTATTGTTAATAGACAAAACGTCATCGATATATCGAAATGTCGAATTGAAGGCCACAGCGAGAGATTTTTTCTTCTCACATAAAAGTTTTTGAATAAATTCTGCTTCATATGAATATAGAAACAGGTCAGCTAACAAAGGAGCACAATTCGTGCCCATGGGAATTCCAACAGACTGTTGGAAGACCTGATCAACAAAGACCACGAAGATATTGTCAATGAGGAACTCTAGCATATTTTTTATTTCAAATTCAGAGTACTTGTGCGTGGAATCAGAGTGGTGTTTAACAAAGTAAGTTTTTGAATGACTGATCACTAGATATGAATATTTCCGTTTTCCATTTTTGTTGAAGAAGCAACTGTCTATGATGTTAAAAAGTCTAGTCTTTAATTTATCGTAAGGAATGGTCGTGTATAGTGTTGAAAAGTCATAGGTTTTAATGTTTTTGATTTGGGAAAAATTCTGCGATTTCAAGTTTACTAAAAGTTCTTAAATTTTTTTTAGAATCCACATGTGATTAACACCACGTCTGGCATATATAGTCGCACAGTAAGTTTGAAGTTTCTCATTCACAGCTGTTAATATTTTCGTGAGGAGCAAAGATAGGGGCTTGGTAGAGCACTTACTGGATCCAGCAATATATTTTTGTTTGTAAGGGTTTTTATGTAGTTTAGAAATCCAGTATAGGTACGGTAACTCATATTCATTCGACCCATTGACTGGGATATTAAATGTGTCTAAAACTGAAGCATGGTTTTGAAGAACTTCATCTTTTGAAAAGGCAGTTGGAGTATAAGTACGATTACCAAAAGTGGAATTAATGCCAAGTTCGTTGAAATACAGTTGTAATAATGAGCCTTACAAACAAAGACAATGTTGTTACTAGCTTTGTCAGCTGGAACCAAAACATATTCCTTATGTAACCTATCTAATTCTTTTATCCCTTCTGGTTTACTAAACACAGAAGGATAGATGGTACGTACTTTTGTTTTCATATGTCTGATGCGGGATTTATCTTCTGAACTAGTTAAGGAATGGTTTTCATATTATGTATATATATTCTTTATGGCAAGATTTCGTGATACCATGGTGTTTGATCTTGTGACATTGACCTTGGAGTATGATCTACTTTTTAAAAATCTGCCCTATTCAATATCTCATAAACTATATAAGGTAAAACTTTTATATTTTGTTGATTCGGCTTGCGAAGCGAGATGATCCTTGCTGTCAACGCCTTCTCTACCCGGATTTCCAGCGGCTCAAAAACTTTTCTGTTTATTCCTATACCGGCAACAAATTAAACATGTGCATAAAGATCATAAAACTTTGATGTGCTTTTTATTCAGCCACTTCATTAAGTTTTGAAGAATTATGTTGACATTTTTATAACAATGTAACTTAAATTAGTCACCTCATTACGTTTAAAGAACTAATATATAGTGCGCATGAATACATGATGTATGCAAATTAAGTATTTCTGGACGGGTGTATAAATGTATCAACTACGAAATAAAAATCTACAAACATGAAACAAATAGTGCTATGATTTTTTGTTAGATATTTTATAAAAAGTAAATGACCCTACAAAAAAATATCCGTTAACATTTTCATCTTCAACTAGTTTGTTGTGTTTCGCATTCAGATATTTTAGCATAAATTATTTTACACTCGTATAAAAGATCCAATGGCGTGTATCACCTTTCTGTTCCATTCTTTAATTTTGTGCTGGAACAATTTTGCATACAAGTTTCATATTAGCCCCACAGGCAATTGCATCGCTTGGGGTCGAATTTACTATTCAAGAGTACTCTTTAATAGTAAATTCGACCCCAAGCGATGCAATAGCCTGCGATTAGCCCCTACCAGGTGGTGGCAGAGGAAAGTTTTTATTTGGTTCCACAAAACGTGGATACGGGGTGACAGCTAATAAAAAACCCATACTACCCTGTTTTTTCAATACTTGTATTTCACATTGGTGTAGTTAGGACTCTAAATTACATGTCATTCATACAAACTCTTGTTGCTGCAGAAAACATGCTCTGAACAGGTGTCCCCTTCTTTTTTTGATTTTATCTCATATGGGCTAAATCCACACCACTCACACACCACCAGAGTACCGTGCGAGGGGATTTAGACACTGTACATAATTAAGAACTCTGTCTGCCCTTCTTACAAATTTACCTTTCATCTGGGGGTCATTAACCATCCCTCTCAGCTAAAGACCTTTTGCTGGACCATGTAGATTTTAGTCTGAATTTCTTCAGCAACTGACCAAGTGTCTTAGTTTCGTATTTGCACCTATGTTAGTGTTAGACATCATTGTTACACCTTCTTGTGGCATATCATTTTATGTCCCCGATATATCTTTTACACCAGAAGAGGTAGACCTTTCATATAAAGTATGTGTATTTCCTGCGGTAAAACCTTTCCATTGACACCAAATCGTTGACCTAGTGACCTTAACATTACCCTTTGACCTACTTTGATTTTATGGCAAAATGTTTCATGTGATGCAATGGTGTATGATCTTGTGACCTTGACCTGGAAGTTTGATTTACTTTTGATAAAAAACTGAACTATTCAATATGTTCTGAACTATTTAAGGTTGATCAATCCTCGTGTGATGTCATAGGTTTTTGCAAAATCGTTATTTAGTTAAATTTTGCGCATGATAGAAATATACCTTTCAGAGGAATTTATTCACTGAATAAAATAAAGAATTTGGTAAACTTTTGCTACTGAAAAAAAAAGTTTTTATTTTCCATAGATAATCAATTATTTATAATTTTAAAAATGTTGTCAAGGGCAGTAACTCCTATGCTGGAATTTCCTCTACTGCATGTCTATGACACAATGATTTCCCTAATATCTACAATTGCTTTTTATATATCAATGAACTAGCAGTTTTCTTAAACTGTTGACATTAAAAGTTTTTATTAATTTTCATTATTCAGTTTAACGAAAATGTGTGATTTTTTTTTATGTTGATATATAATTCTGTTTTTGTATACCTGACATCTTTAAAAAGGTGGCAACATACACATTTTCTTTGGTTATTAATTAAATCTAACTATATTGAGTGGAAATTATTAGTTTTTCCACTTTTAACCATTAATATTGATAAGGCACATGAGGATCGATCCACCTTAAGTAGACCTTTCATATCTTGTATAGGAATTTCTTATGGCAATACCTTTCATTTTATACCATGTGACCTTGAACTCGGAGTTTAATATTCTTTTAAGAAAACATAACCTATTAAATATACCCAGAGCTATTTTAGATAGGACTTGTATATCTTTATGGCAAGACCTTGTGACACAATGGTGTTTGATCTTTTGACCCTAGAGTTTAACCCATATTTAATAAAAACCTTTCATATATTCAACATCTCCTGAACTATTTAAAGTAGAGCTTTCATATTTTGTGTATAGATTCTTTATGGCAAGACCTCGTTTACCTTTGGTGTTTGACCTTGACATGGAAGTTTCACTTACTTTCAATAAAAACCTTACCATTGAATATCCCCTGAACTATTCAAAATAGGACTTTAATGTTTTGTATATAGATTTATGGCAAAGTCTTTCATGAAAGGCGAAGATAACAAACAGTGATCAATCAAGCAATACAAAACAGAGAGTTGGGAAAACCTTTGGATATACGACCTACATATGAGTTATATTTAGTCTTACCCAAAACAGCAAGATCGCGTTAGTCATATTGGTGTTGAGGCATCTCTATGAATTTATTTTCATCTTTATATTGTGATTCTTTGGTGCTAGTTTGGGGCCACAGTATTAGGTCAAAATTTTTCATGGGAATAAAGATTGACAGAAAACAATCTTTTAAAAATCATAACAGCTGAACAACGGTATGACCAAGGTGTCTCAGGTGAGTGATGTAGTCCATGGGCCTCTTGTCTGTGTAAATACACAGTGAATTTTGTGGTATTAATTAAGCAATTGTATGCACTCATTCGGAATCATCTTAGCATTCTATAAGATCTGGGGATTTTGGATTGAACCGATTTGTGAGTTTGTTTACCTTTTGTAAGTTAATAATATTTTTATTGATATGTTTTCCTTCCAATAATTGTAAATCAGTTGTTCAAAATCTTTGAATGTCTTTATGACTGATTTCTGATGGTCACAGGGTTTGTTATGACTCATAAGAATGACAATTGATATATCTTAATTGTAATTTGATGTGACTTCGCAATTAACTCTTTGTCCCGAGGAGATGGTTCTATGTGTGGTCCTATCTAAATAGAAAAGTTGAATGATTTCATTCATTTTCAGCGGCCTGATATATCTGACGTCACGTTGTTTTCCTGTACAAGCCTATTTGCATCTATTTGTGACGTTATGACCCCACAATGTAAGTAAATACTAATTTAAAGATGTATGAAGTTTGTATGAAAAGCATAAGATCATGACATAGAATGTAAAGTTTGCGTCTGGTCTTACTTTGATAGTCGACGTGACCTATATATAGTTGTTCAGGTACACGTGCTCGCAGTATACGAATGGTTCTATTTATAGATTTGGTACATGTATTTATATGGACATCATAGTTTAGTACATGTATAACGTTAAATCTAACCATGCATTGTAATAATTGCATTTTTAAAATGGTAAACAAGTAAAAATATGGAAGCCCATTTGTAATAGTCATTATTACATGTATGTTTTTTTTAAATATGGAAACTCATTTTTGTCATATTTCTAAATCTAAGTGTCTATATTCGAGATTGATTTTCTGTTTTGATTGTAGCTTTTTACGACTAGATGTTGAATGAACACTACAAAATATACACTGAGGTTTAACTGGTACAAACTGGAAATTCACAATACAGTGTTCTTCAGTGATGTTTCTTACAGATGTCAACTGCATTAGTCATTGTACAATGTAACATTGACTAAAGTTTTAGCTCAAGCTATATATATTGATTTGTAAAACGTTTTTGTCGGATGCTATCTCCCATCAGCCACTGTGGTACTTATTTGAGAGTTTCCTGTTGCGATATAAATTACTACATGACTGCATAATGATTTCCCTCCAAAATTTGAGCATTTGTAGATCATGCTTTGCACAATAATGAATTAGAAATGTTTGTTTACATCTATGTAAATTAATTGCTTGCATAAAATTTAGAAATTCACTTCAAAATTACGGATTATCTCCCTCATTCATAGCTCTTATCCTTGGACGAATTTGGCTCCAGTTTTTTGGCACTCTAGTTTTCCCTTTAGCTCTTACAAGTTTATTGTTATTTCGAATTTCCAAAATTTCGGCTTGAGCATCACGGAAGAGACATTATTTGTCGAAATGCGCATCTGGTGCATCAAAATTGGTACCGTATAAGTTTTACATGTACTTTATATTTTCGCAGTTTAACATTTCATTAGATATTAGGTTCAGCCCTTTTGTTTTACCAGTTTTCAATGAGCTGATAGCAGATCAGATTTCGCTATAGGTAACACGTACATGTACATGTATATACAATATAGAAAACTGATGAAAATTAAAATATTCCTATCGAATTTTACGGTGGTGTTCCCTTTTTACTAGAATATATTCCTGCAGTGTGTGTGAACAAGTATTCTCAGCTGCAGTTTGTAAAGTTTTTATGCCAAATATCCTGTTCACTCAAATTATTTACCGACTCTTTTTCCCCTGCTCCCTTAGTTCATTCATCGGGCCCCAGTGTTGTTTTGGATTATTGACTCTTAGAGAACCGAACTTTATCATTAATTTCCAAACTCATTTTGTCTTCCGTATCTTATTGTACTAGCATAGGTGGCCGAGAGGTTAGAGCGTTCGCCCCGCATGCGGTAGGCCGGGGTTCGAATCCCGGCAGAGACAGACCCAAGTCGTTAAAACGGGTAGTGATAGTTCCATCGCCAAACGCTCGACATCGGGTGTGAATGTCACGGGTCCTCGGAGATGGCCGTAAAAACGGATGTCCCGTGTCACAGTAGGTGTGGCACGCTAAAGAACCCTCACTGCTCAATGGCCGTAAGCGCAAAAATAGGCCTAAATTTGAATACCTTCACCGGTCTTGGTGACGTCTCCATATGAGTGAAAAATTCTCGAGCGAGACGTTAAGCAAGATACAATCGATCAATCAATCTATATAATTTCTGATAATAATTATATGGAAGGATCTCTGGAACAAGTGCATTATGACCGTAAATCATTTTCACTCCTGCAATTAATGTACGAATTAACCTTATATAATTACACGTGTGGGTATTAACGTAAAACGACGTATCCTGTATTGACCAAGCTTTATAATAATTTTCTATATCAATATGATCATTCTAATTAAACTGAGAACTTAGTTCTATCACTTATGTAAACAACGGGCAATGACACTATGGAAAGTCAACGAGGTCAAAATTCTATTCCTTTTTAAAACTGTATTTGTGACTACGCAATGCACCATTCGTTCATTGTAAATGTAGGTTGGTTGTATATTGTTTAATGTCCCACTCGAGAAATTATTTTTTTCCAGTAGGAAATCTATTTTTGCCATGAGAATTCTTTTTGAAAGGTAATTTCTCACCTTTCAGGTGAGAGTTGCAGGTGACAAAGATAGCTTTGAAGCATTGATTTTTTTTTTCACAGAGAAGTATAGTGGATTCGGGTTTCCTACGAGATTTGAAGGGATTATTCCTAACCGTGTAATGTAAAATGTACTCTTGTTTTTTCTTCTTCAAATATTCTTAATCAGTATTTACTTTTTCATTGGCTGACATGACAGATGGGGAGAGGGGTGGGTGGGTGAAAGCTTAAACTGCAATCTGTCAGTCCATACCTAACTATATTGCCATATTGTTAAAGTCTTTAACAATGCCGTGCAGAAAAACGCCGTGGCGGGATGCGATGGAAGAAAATAATTTTCCTAAAAAGTATAGTATTTATAACAGTGGATCTTAGAACAGTTTAATATTTATAACAGTGGATCTTAGAACAACCAGAAAGTGGTTTGTCAAACAATTGTCAAACAATTTGCAATTTACATGAACATATATACATTTATATACAACCACAAAAATAGACTTAGATAGCAGAATAAATCAATCACGACTTAATTAAATATACATGTGAGCCTACAGACACCAAACTTGTCATCACAGAATTACATAAACTTGTTCAGACTTTGATCCCTTTAAAGTTATTGATTAGATAAGAACAGGGATTATAGGTAAGACAGCGACTACAGTAGATTATCACCTTATCTACAACAAATGCTAATATAGCACTCCTGAAAATACATGTTTATACGACAGTCACGTCATGCACTAGTGCTCACAATCTCATGTACTTATGTATCTGTCTGAATAGACCAAAACCCCACTGCTGAGATTGACACATATACTACATAAGCATTACTTTTTGTAAGAATTTGAGAAGTCATCTTTTTTTCGAAGTGCTGTCTATTTAAGCGAGACCACGGTCACTTCATCACGGGCCGACTGAGCTCCTGGAGCCACCATTTGGAAACAAGTTGGCGCGAGCGTACTGAATTCGCCGTCTGCTTTAGGTTTGACGGGTCGTCGTTGTCCTCTGGACGTTTTGCTTATGGGCATTTCATTTCCCCTTGAGGTATCCGGTTCCAGTTCTTTGATTTTCAGTCCATGGCCGCGAGGTCTTCTCTCCATGTTGGCCAGGTCATTCGTTGTTATGCTTCTCTCGTGAAGCTGCTGCAACAACTGTCGAGCGACCCTCCCCTGCTTAGAATTTGGCGGGAATTCGTTGATGTAAGCTTCTATCGCCTTTACGATGAGTTCATCATAAACTCCTGAGACAATATCGATTTTCGGAAGATTCAGAGGCTGTCCTGGCTTTTGAGATCTCGGTGTACCGAAGGCTGTTTTAGGAATGGCTGTATTTATGTATCTATCAAAGTCGTCCCGCTCACTCATTATCGTTGGCATAGTGTTTGGACGGTTGCCAAAATTTGGCATTAGACCCCTCGGTATACCCATAGCGCCCCCACGAATGCTAGGCAAATCAAATCCTTCTGCAAAATGAACCTTCTTTCCCGATTCACTCGCCAGAGCTTTCCGATATACCTCCATTGCTTTGCCTTCCATGGATGAATTCGACGATCCGAGATTTTTTCGCTGGAGATCTGCCGATATATAAGGGAGTTCTATGAGTCGGGGTGGCGAAGCTTTGCCAGCAAGGACGGTACGATTTTCGTTGAAATCTCGTAGATCGCCCACCGATAGATGTCGCTCTGTTTGGCAGTCATCTTCTGCTCTGTCTTGCATGTTATAGGTGGTGACAGTGGCTGGAGTGGGCGGTGGAATTACGGGAGAGGAGTTATAGCAGAAGGGGATCTGCTTCCTAGAGAATATCTGTTTCTTTCCACTACTAAAGTTACCGTCACTCTTGGAAACAGTTGAGTAGTTGTCGTCCTGTTTCTTTTTTCTGCGCTGGTTTCTCGATAGAAGTTTATTTTTTTTCTTAACACTCGAATTTCCACTTACTGAGCTCTCCAGACTCTCATATGAACTCAAACTTAAATCTGTCTTTGATCTTTGCAAACGGTCCACAGATACAACGAAATAAACATACGGCATGTCTCCATTAGTGGGCGATTTCCGGCTGACAGACAAAGGAACCATTTCCACTTTTCTGGGAGGCGATTCTTGTTGAGGTTTGTGAGAAGTATCCGGAATTACGTATGTATGCGGAGTGCGGGGCATGAATGAGTCTCCAACCCTCGGAATCGGTCGTAAATTAATTGACAGTGTCTTTTGTTTCTCGGCATGTCTCGCTCTGGACTCCTCCAGTTTCTGTTGGATAAACTCCATCCGTTTCCGTGTGAGCTCTTTTCTTGTCAGTGTTGTTACCGTGGGATTTTTTTTGTATTTGACAATTTCTGTGTTGTTCTTTTCTTCCGCCGTTTCTTCTGTTGTGACATCACACACGTTTTGCGGTTCATTGGTGCCCATGCAGCCCTCAGCTGTCAGAATGAAGTAGGGCGTGACCTTTGACGCCATCGGTAAACCTTATTGTACGTTATGATATTAGCGTGTCTCTGAAAAATAAAATCAATCAGTGATTTTTTTCAAAATAAATTTAGAATTTTCGTTTGAATTGTGGCATTTCTGTGATAGGTTTCCTACATGATAGTGAAGACGAGACTTCACTCAACAGATACACATGTAGTATTAAATACCATCATACATATACATCATCGAACTGATTGGTGATATTTGTGATTTTTGTTTAAAATACAACAACAAAAGCAAAGCATATTTACAGATATTGAACAGTCAATATTCATATCGCCCAAACCCACGTTCCAAAAATGATTTAATGATTAGTAATCTTTTATTTATGCCATTTTAACTTACATCTGTATAATTAGAAAGAAAAAAAAGGATCGAAGTATTGTCATCTTCGCTTGCCAAATTTCTGAATTGCTTATTTGAAGAACCCTTCTTAGAATTTTTTTTTTCATTCGGGAAATTAAAACCATATACATGTAGATTTGTTTTTGATTATTTTCAGTTTTATTTTTATTTGTTTATTTATTTATTTTGTTTTATTTTCAGTTTTAAATATGTAAATAGCATACATGTATGTATACAACATATCTTCATATACTATTTTATATTGTATCTGTATAATACTGCTGTCTGTATATATGTTTTCAGGACCACAATGTAAACTAGTTTGAAACTAATTGTGCTATCCTGTTTAAATAAAGGACATTATTATTATTATTATTAATTAGTTCCCGGTGGGGATCCGGGTTAGAATAGGTCCTCAGTATCCCTTGCTTGTCGTAATAGTCAACTAAATATGTATATATATTCTTTTTTTTTTTTATTATGTATATGTATATCTGATCGTCTTTGTTATACCCCCTTCGAAGAAGAGGGGCATATTGCTTTGCACCTGTTGATCGGTCGGTAAGTCTTTTCGGAAGACCACACGTTGTCCGCTCAATATCTTGAGAACCATTCACTTGATTGTAATACCATTTCATATGAGTAGAAGAGGAACCTTATCGATTTTCAGGTCAAAGGTCAAGGATCAATCCACTCTGGACATAGGAAGATACTGTCCGCTCAATACCTTCTAAATCCTTTCCTTGACAGACATTAAACTTGGTACACTGTTACATTGTGATGAGTAAATTACCTCTATTAATTTTGAGGTCACATGGTCAAAGGTCAAGAGTCAAACTTGACATAGGAAGATACTGTCCGCTCAATATATTGAGAACCCTTTTACTTGACAGACATCGAACTTGGTACACCGGTACATCTTAAGGATTAGATGACCCTATTGATTTATAGGTCACATGTTCAAAGTTCAAAGGTCAAACTGGACGTAGGAAAATACTGTCCACTCGATATTACGACAACCCGTTGCTTGACAAGCATCAAACATGGTACACTGGTACAGTGTACATCTTTAGGATTATATGACCTCTAGTGATTTTGAGGCCACATGGGCAAAGTTCAAGGGTCAAACTGGACATAGGAATATACTGACTGCTCAATGTCTTGAGAACCCGTTGCTTAACAAATATCGAACTTGGTACACCGATACATCACAAGTAGATGACCCCTATTGATTTTGAGGTCACATGTTCAAAGGTCAAGGGTCAAACTGGTCATAGGAAGATGCTTTCCACTCGATATCTTAATAACCATTTGTTTGATATACATTAGACTTGGTACATCAGTACATCTTAAGGAGTAGATGACACCCACTTGATTTTGAGGTCACATCGTCAAAGTTCAAGGGTCAAACTGGGCATAGGAATATACTATCAATTCAATATTTTGAAAATCCTTTGCTTGACATATTTCAAACTCGGTACACTGGTATATCATAAGGAGTAGATTACCTCAATAAAATTTGGGGTCTCAAGGTCAAAGGTCAAACTGGACATAGTAATATATTGTCTCCTTTATTTTAAGAATCATTTGCTTGATTGACACCAAACTTGGTACACTGGTACATTCTGAGGAGTAGATGACCCCTATTGATTTAAGGTCACATGATGTCAGCCCACTTTGGACATACATGTATGAAGATTTGCTCAATATCTCGGAATTGGTTTGGAACTATTATCGGTTAAATGATGCATGTGTATAACCCTTTTCAATTTTGCACCACGGGGGGTTGGGGAAATATATGTTTTACAAACATTTCAATCGATTCCATTGAAACCATCGAATTTCTTTGGAACGCACACCTTTTATATGACGGTAAGTGCCAATATCAAAATCAGAGTAGGACACGAAGTTGTCGTACAATATTTGGCACTCACGAAGAGAACATTGGTATAACCGGTCGCTGTACACAGCATAGTGGTTAGGTTATAACATGTCACATTCTATACCCAGAATTCCGTGTGCTATGAGCACTATAACTCTGTCGACTTTTTACAGAAATCTTGTAAAAGTTTCTAATATCCAACATTTAAGTTTTGGACTAAATATTTAGTCATATTATGAAATTCTTTTGGTGAAATTAAATTGATGCTTACTGTAAATTGTTTAAAATCGCTGTTTTCCGATCCTAAATTTGGAACTACTTTGTAATATGCGTATTAATGTATGACATTCACGTGGTGGAGATTTAATGTAAACGTGGAACCGAAAGTAAGAAAGGTAGTAAAAATACGACAACACTTGTAAAATAAGAGATAAACCGCTAAATGGCAAAAATGTACTTAACAAACTGCCGGTGGGCTATGAAAGAGCCTGGTAAATTACCTGTTGCCAGAACTTTTAAATGGAAGGGAAACGAGAATGACTGTTTGTATCATGTGACTATATTGTCACGTGATTCCAAGCGTTGGCAGTGGTGTAAGTGAAGCTTGTGTAACACGCCCTCTGGTGAGAGAATGAACAAGTCCATGTACATAGCCTTGTGGTTAGGGTATAACCAGTCTCTGTACACAGCCTAGTGGTTAGGGTATACCCAGTCCATGTACATAGACTAGTGGTTAGGGTATAACCAGTCCATGTACATAGACTAGTGGTTAGGGTATACCCAGTCCATGTACATAACCTAGTGGTTAGGATATAACCAGTCCCTGTACACAGCCTAGTGGTTAGGCTATAATCAGTCGCGGTACATAGCCCAGTGGGTAGAGCGTACGTTTTGCGGTCAGGATGTTCCAGGTTCGATTCCATCGTCACGTCACACATAAGACGTTTAACATCAGTAGTTACTGTTCCTTTATTATTATATCATTTAATAACTTTTAAAGTGATGACTTAACAACGATGCTGATTGGTTGAAAAATTCGTTTGATTTCTGTGTCAAAATTTCGTTCGGAATTCATCTGTACTAAGCACGCGGGACTACTTTTCTCTGGAATACGTCTTCCCCGTTCTAATTTTAGCACTGTTTATAGAACGGGATTTTCCACACAAGCATTATACATGTATATAACGAAATGCATTCGTTTGATTTTCGTTTTTCATTGCTATCAAAAATAAACACAACTAAATATATGAATGAAATACAATTTCTTTTAAAAAGAAACAACATACATAGGCGATGACGTGGCAGAATAGTCAACATGATGACGTAGACCACTTACTGGTAGAAGTAGACAGATTACACGAGCTCCCGGTATGAATCGTCTGCTTTACGAGATCGATAACATGACGGAGCAAGTGGCGACTTCTGATCTGGTAAATATTAATGAAATTGAACTGCGTTATATTGGGCTCAATCAACGAGTGCGTCTTAGATGAAGAGGTTTTGAACTTTTTACTCGATGTTGAAATGGAGCCGAGTTGCATTCCACCGTTCCAACGACACAACCAGTGTTCAACGTCTCCTCCAACACAATGCAGCATAAATCCAGTCACCACTTGTTATCTTCCTTTATGTTTAATTCAGCTTTTAACCATTGCACCTTTAATTTGGCGTACAATTCATTTAAATCTGCCGTTTTGTTGTTGTTTTCATTCTTACATATATGTATTCCTACGCGCCATTTCAAAAACGTTAATTCAAGCTTTTTGATGGGAGAAACTATTTGTTTTTCTATCTAAAAACATAATTAAATGATAAGAAATAAAACTTATAATTTTTTGTTTGATGCATGTATGAAACGAAAAATTGGACGGAAAACTTTTTCATCAATGCACTACGCGCATTGATGAAGTTTTCCGTCCAATGTTTCGTTTGATACATACATCAAACAAAGAATTATAAGTTTCATTTCTTAATTATTAAGACGTTTAACAAGGTGGTGACTGTTCCTTTATTATCATTATTATTATTATCATCATTATTATTTATTAAGACGTTTAACAAGGTGGTGACTGTTCCTTCGACAAATGCCCGGCATTAGAAATAGAAGTCACAAGTTGTTAAGATATGACCTTAGTAGCGTTAGTGAGATAAAGAAACCCTCACTACTAAGGCCTTGATCTCCAGGCATACGTATAAATTTTCCGCGCTTCACTTAAATCGGGTGACATCTCTGCATAATTAAAAAATTCTCGAATTGAGCCAAAAATATGGCCCGAGAAATATGAAAATAGTAAGACAAAACCTGAATTTATAAGCATATTGATTGACAGTAGCACCCATGCAATTGTCCAAATAATCTGTGTACTTATTAAAAAAAACCCTGTATTTGTGAAAAACATTGCAGATTTCTAACCATCGATGGAATGTATACACAAAGTTTGAAATATGTCAACTTCTCAGAGCAATACGAAATTAGCCGTCTTCCGCGTTTCAATCTCATCATGTTTGTTTTTATAACATCAGAAATTACACACGTAAATATATATATATTTATACATGCAATACCAAAAGATGGGATTGCAAGTTCTCATTGTTTTGGACTTTTAAGTATCTGGGGAATAGATTTGAACCTGAAAGTTTAGTGCTATATGCGTGTTTATCTGTTGTATTCAAGAATCATGTTACGGGCTATTTGAAGACGTAAGCCCACACTCGTTTGCTAGATTTTGCACCCAAACCCAGTTACACCGTGGACAGCTAAGCTTTCAACTGTACTTTAATGCCAACAACAGGGATTATATATAAAGATCAGAGGTAAACGAGAGGGCACCTGTTTAAATAGATGAGGAAAGTTTGAATTACATCTCAAACATTCCAAAGTTTTGTTTTATAATATGAAATTAGATATACATGTGTATCATTAATTATGCTTTTAATATATTTTTGTTATCTTAAGTTAAAATTCTAAAATATTTCAACGTTTTCCGTTCACCATTTCAATTTAAGACCAAAATCCATCTATCATGCAGTCATACACGAATATGTTCATGAGCTTGCTATATTTAGGCCTAATCAATGCATTTGTAAATAACTTTTTAAACCCCAGAAATTTCTTATTTGAAGGAAATATAAAAGTTACTTGCATTTAGTTTAAAATGCATGCGCGGACCCAGCCAATTTTCCAAGAGGGGTCCACTCTTAATGAATGTCCAACCTACTCAAAGCAGATACGTAACACTGAAGCAGTCACAAGGCATTCAGTAAATTTGGTCAGCGTCTATATCCTCAGTCTACTCTTCTGTATTAGGGCATCCACTGGACGATTCTCAGAGAAAGCGTAAACACAAATGGCATGTCATCGTCGACATCATCATCGTCGTCATCACTGTCATTTGAGGATATGCTTTCATAGGTTCGAAAGGGAAGAAAATTTGATATAATTGGAAACTTTTAATTGTATTTTGAACCGTGATTCCAGAGACAATGGATACAATAAGAAATATGATTGACGTTTCCCTTCGTTACATTAAATCTTTTATACTTAATTTACAACTTTTTTGGACAGAGATCGTTTCTCTTTTATATCCTGGAGAATATCAGATCGCTCTATATCCGTATCCCCATGGCTATGAGATATGTATTGCCAGGGTAACCAGATATTTGTCATTTCGTATGTTAGAAAATACATTTTAAGCACATCATTTAAATGTCAGAAAACCAGGATATGTAACAAATTATATATATCCAAAATCTGTACATACATTTAGTGAAGTAAAGCAGAGGTCAACATAAAGTTATATCAAATGAAGGAAGAAATGTTGAGGAAAATGAACCAGAACTTACTTTAATAAAGTCAGTTTCATCCCATACCCCTCAGAGCTGTAACTTTTGTGGAAATTGCCATTTTTACATATTTTTGAACTATTAAATGATAACACACAGAGCAGAACAGGGAATGTAATCCTTTCGCTAGACTGAAATGTTCCTAATTCCTAGATACAGGTTTACCTAGTTTTTCTCCCGTTAATTCAAAACTAAAAATTATGCATTAATCTACTAGTATAATGCGGATTAGCAGTCCGTGCATGAATATCTAAACAATAAATATATTAAATTGTAAATCTGTGTTCGTTAAGAGCCTTTAAGTATTATTCGACAATGTTCAGTTAAAATGCAAGTCTTTAAAGGGCTCACCGGGTCAATGAATTTGGGAGGCGAAGTGACTAGCTCACAGCCAAAATAAAATAAAATTCATATTTAAATTCATCGAAGTTAATAATTGTTTTTTAAACAAGATTACCAACTTTTCAAATTTCTTAATTGGTGTCATGTCAATTTCTAATGCTTGACGTGTGTCACGATTCAACAGTGTTTCGTTCGCTGCGGATCCACACATGAGACTTGACTAGATAAAAACAATCGTTCCAAACGGTTTGGAATATAAATGTTCAGAAGAAATAGAAAGAAAAAGCTTATCTAAAAAAAAGATGATAAAAGAATGAAACCTATTCATCAATAAAAATGTAAATTTGTACTCTACTACGCAAAGCAACGCTCGTCAGCTGATTTGTTTTTCACAGTTTAGAATCACTCGCAGGTGTATGACCTCAGCTCTCCATCATATTTTCGTTTTCTGTAGATATATTAAGTTGCATGAAGTGCATTTTTATATGAATTCAATTGAAAGGTTGTCTTTGGGATTGAAAAAAAAAATCCAATATTCTGTAGAAACGGGATAGGATGTTTGCCGACCCAAGGGGGCACATGTCCGACTGCATCCTGCATCATCTATTTCGCTTTTATATCACTGCCATGAGATGCTCTGACGTTGAATTGCAGGATTCCTTAAGAGAATGAATACTCTTTTGTTTTTGACGTTTGTAATCCCAGACGACTGTCGCACATCTGCGTTTGATATGTTTAATCTATTACATTAAATAGTACGAGCTTCTCATTGCAAATCAAACCGCATTTCACGTAGTGGGTTTTATATAGGGACACGAAATGAACTTCGTTAATTTGGTTTTTTTTTTGCTCTATAGATAGCGTTTGATCATACTTTAGGAGTATCGAGTCAAGGAACATCAGCCATTGAACTTGTACGTAGATATGGTGAGTACTTTCCGGTTTTTTCCGGTGTAAATACTGTCTCTCACGATATTTACCAAATATAGTGCATACTGAAGGGCAAAGTCCTGATATAACACAGTAGGACAAGACATTGCATATTAATCATCTTATTTCAATCCATCGACGGATTCAGCACTTCAGGAAAAAATTAACAGGAAATGCAACAAATCGGAAGATCTAAATATAGAATACTGGAGGGTTGTATATATCATTGAGGAGTGAGTTATTTTTTCTTTTTTAGTTAAAAAGAAATTAAAGATTGTGAATTTTGAGCAATTGATAGGTTTAATATAAGATGGAATAATTGTATTGTATTGCTTATTGGCTTTAATCCTTACGGCTCATCAGCATAATACATATCAAATTACAAAGTATAAACAAAAAAGCTGCATATAATATGAAAAGTGGAGTGAATATTAGAGGATGGACATACATGAAGAGAGTTATAAGTCAAGTTTACATAAAGAAGAAACCAACAAAAACCAGCATATACATTAGATGATAGTTTGGCTAGATCGTAAGAGTAAAACACATTTTAAAAATTTACTCAGATTACAGAGTTGTTTTCTATTACGAATTGACATCAATTGTACCAGTTTAAACATAGAAACATGCGACCATAAATACTTTTTTATATATATGCAGATCTGAGGTTTTTGTACAAAGGACATATTAAAATAAAATGATATTCGTCCTCAATTTCGTTCAAATTACAAAATTCACACAATCGATCTTGTCTTGCCGTGCCATTATATCTACCTTGTTCAACTCTAAGCTGGTGAGCAGACAATCTAAAATTTTGCTAAAAGATTAATAAGATTTTCCGGAATAGATTTTGTCAAGTAAAATTGAATGGTAACATTATCAATAAGGTGTCTATACAGAATATATTTGGGTGAATTATCAAAAAATTCATCTCGTGACTGCATGAAGTTGTCAGTTAAACACTGTTTGAGACATTCTAGAAATACAACGTCATTATCAATATAGTGGTTAAACCAATACATCACCAAATCCTCTCGATAATAATAAATGCTTAACTTGGCAGCGCCAATTTACAGTTCTTGTGATTGCAAATTAACATGTCATCATATATAGATTGAAGAATACAATTTTCGGTTTTAATAACTTTCAACCAATATTTAACAATTTTTATCATACGTAAATTATACATTGGTACACGACCAAGTTCGCCGTAAACCATATACATGTAATTTGGAGTGCACTTCATTACATGTAAAATTCGCTTACAAAAGTCCACATGTACCTTTTCAACATCGTTACCTGGGTTAAAACCCCAAATTTCACTACCATAATTCAAAACACTTGAAACATAAGTATCAAATACATGCAGTTTAGTTACAATATTCAGTGACAGATTATCACAAATTCGAAGAATATGGTACATACATTTTCTACCCTGCTCGGCGATAATACACTGAGATTAATAATAAGATAAGCTATTTTTAATACAAGCTCTAATGAAATTTTGGCCAATCTAATTAAAATCAGACTTCTTCGATCTACGCCGTATACTCTACCATAGCGATTGTGAGCGTATTCTAGGATCTGATTTTAATTAGATTGAATTTTGGCCCGACTTCGATAACAAAAGGCTCATGAGCCACAAAGCTCACCTGAGTCATCTTGGCCCTGCTGTTCTTCAGAAGATCTTTACCCTCTTTAATTCTATGCCAATTTTTGAGCCCATATCATCACCGCAACCTTACCACATGGGGTTATGATTTTACCAACACAACACAGGGATGCTTCTATAGCAATACGACTAACATGGTCTTACTGTTCTGGAAAAGAAGATTTTTAAAGAGATTTCGAATTCCCCCTATATTCATGTATTATTCAAACTTTGAACCCCCATTGTAGCCCCAAGTTAACCCCAAGGTCCAAGTCAAAAGTTAAATTCAACCTAACTTGTGAACGTTTGTATATTGACATGTGTGGCCCTGCTACTTTGAACGTTTGTATATTGACATGTGCGGCCCTTCTACTTTGAACGTTTGTATATTGACATGTGTGGCCCTGCTACTTTGATCGTTTGTATATTGACATGGGTGGCCCTGCTACTTTGAACGTTTGTATATTGACATGTGTGGCCCTGCTACTTTGAACGTTTGTATATTGACATGTGTGGCCCTGCTACTTTAAACGTTTGTATATTGACATGTGTGGCCCTTCTACTTTGAACGTTTGTATATTGATATGTGTGGCCTTGCTATTTTTGAAAAGATTTTAAAAAATTCCTATAGATTCTCTTGTAAAACTTTGAATCCCTATCGAAGCCCAACCCTAGTCAAATATGAATCTGTACTTCATTGGAATGCTTGCATATTAATTTCAGCAATTAATAAGTTTTGATAAGGGAAATTTTAAAGATTATATATGTTGATACCGTACTGAGTCCCTATCCTAACTCCCATCCCCTTCACCCCGGGGCCATGATTTGGAGAAACTTCAGTCTGCATAATCAGAGGCTGCTTGTATCATTGACTTGCTGGTCATAAGATTTATAAGAAAATTCTCACATATTCCATGTGAAAATTTGGGCCACTATTTTGGCCCCACCCTACCCTTCAGGGCTATGATTTGAATAAATTGGAATCTGCACTACTTGATGATGCTTGCATATTTTAAAATCTGACTAGTCATGACCTTGTTGAATTTGAAAAGAAAATTTTTGTCGTATTTTACCATGTAAAACTTTGAGTCCCTTTTGTGTGAGAAAGAAATTTGTTCTCCTATTTTACCACGTAAAACTTTGATTCCCTTTTGAGAAAGATTTTTTCTTCTATTTTACCATGTAAAACTTTGATTCCCTTTTGAGAAAGAAAGAATTTTTTCTCTCTATTTTACCAAGTAAAACTTTGATTCCCTTTTGAGAAAGAAAAAACAATTGTCTCCTATTTTACCATGTAAAACTTATATCCCCTTTTGAGAAATAAATAAAATGTTTCTCCTATTTTACCATGTAAAACTTAGATCCCCCTTTGAGGCCCCATCTGATACTCCGATTGAACCCCTCCCTATTCAACAGATCTTTTCACTATTAGCTGCAGAACTGTTACAGCTCTCTGGGAAAATATAGCAGGGTTGTCTAAATTTTCTAAACAAAACATACAGTGTTATAGCCATTTTACCATGTTAAATGTTCCTATTACCAAACCCCAAAAATGTGATTTGACAGCCGTCCATTATTCAGTTCAATCTAATTAAAATCAGATCCTAGGATACGCTCACAATCGCTATACTATTCTTATGCAAAGTATATGGCGCGGATCTAAGAAGTCTGATTTCAATTAGATTGTTATTCAGTTTTGTGATTAATGAATATATGAAGATGGTTTCCGTACATGTTACTGCAAAGAATGTCGAACGTCATGTAGAATCAAGAGAAGAGGGGGTTGTCTGCCCCTCATTTTTTATGTTTATTTTCCTTTATTTTCATTTGCAAATAAAGATATATTAGATGACTCTCCCCCATATTTTCATAATAGTAGTGAATGGGAAGAATGTAAGCTTGAAGGGTTGAAGTTATACCCGCGTGTTGAAGGACGAACACCGAACACCACCCCACGATTTAAGATTTTGAAGTTTTGTGAAAATAACATTTGGTTTTTAATTTTGCTTGTCAAGAATTTTAGACATGTTAAGCCCCCCCCCCCCCTTTTAACAACGATTCCTCATGTCTGATATGCAAGGCATCTCAAAGCTGGAATACATTAACGACAAGTTCACATGAATGGATTGGTTATTAATTACTTCAAAGGAAAATTGAATCAAATAAAATTTGCTCTATATCATATATTTCAGTAATTACGCCAGTATCTAATAATTTCAAACCTCAAAGCACGCACATGAATTCGTGATTTTGGTGATTAGATAATTATTGTCTTGCAATAAAAGAAATCTTCATTGTATATGTATACTACTTTACACTAAAGTGGTTATCTAACGTAGTTTTTTTTTTTTTTTTTTTTTTATAGTTTTTTAAATTTAGGTTTCTCCTGTTTTTGTACAAAATAAATGTATTTAGTCATTAATATATATTCCTCTGCCATTGAGAGGTTTTGAGGGGAAAAAATGGTTGCCATCACTTTCACAGCTAAATGCCCCTTTACAGTATTGAATTAAATTTGCTGTACATAATGCTGGTAGACATCTGGAAATTATTTATTTATATATTGAATCAATGCCTAAACTCAGAGAAAACAAAATAATGGGGCCCCGGTTTTCTCTTGTGACACAGATGCACATCTTTAACAAAATACTGAAGCTGGCTCATCACGTTGACACAGTAATTTACATAGTTGGCCTCGCAAACAGGAACTCATCTAAATAATGCACAACTTTAACTCCCAACATGAAAGGGAAGAAACGTCCCGAGTTGATGAACGGAAGACAGCCCGTAGTTATGTCACATGAGAGGTTGAGTTAGATCGTTTCCACCTGTATTCTAAAATGATGTCACACAAACGAAGTGTTTATTTGCTCGGTTCTTTCACGTATCATACTTCCGCCTCTTGTTCTTTCTCGCACATAAAAATGTCTGTAGCCGTTCTCCGTAACCCGTTGAGGGAAGTATTAGACACCCGGAATAGGCCAATAGTATAATGATCTCTAGTTGTGCAGAAATGCAGATGTTTTTTTCAGATTGAAGAGAACAAGGTTACATATAGTAGGGGATAGGGTCAAATGGAGCTGGGGTCTAACATAAAACTTCTTAATGGGGAAAATTAATTCAAAATTTCAACATATATAACTTGACAAATATGATCCTGGGGTCTACAGAAATGAGAAGAGAATGACAGGGTCTACAGACTAGTAACAAGGGCGAGGGATCAGTGACCTTGACCTCTGACCATGAACATAAAAACTAGTTTAACTTTAGAATCGGGACTAATAGCGACATGTGATCTTCAGAAATGATGAATGGATGATAGGATCTACAAATCAGTATCAAGGTTAAGTGATCCCATTGACCTTGACTTTAAACTTTTGTATAACTTTAGAACCGGAATTGATAGAGACATAGGATCTTCAGAAATGATACAAACCAGTATCAAGGTCATATGACTCCTGTGACTTAGATTATAAAAACTCGTATTACTTTAGAACCGGGACCGATAGAGACATGCAGCCTTCAGATGTGATTAAAGGATGTTATGACTTACAAACTGGTATCAAGGTCGAGTGACTCCAGTGACCTTGTCCACTTACTAACATAAAGAGAAAAATGTATAGAAGCATACTATTCTTCAACGATTGATAGACATGTTCTACACTCTATTTCAATGTATCTAGTTGGCATGGATTTTGTACAGGGGAATTATTAATGGGGGGGGGGGGGGGGGGGGACTAGAACTCAGAAAAAGCCCACTTTTATACAGTCAGTACTTCGTTTGGGTTACTTATAATCGACAGATTATAATCATATATTGTTGTCCTTTTGTATCTTACATTTCACAATTTGTATTTCATATCTAAAATATGTTGTATTCTATAATTATCCACTTGTATCACAACTTTTATTTGCATTCAGTTTTACTTGTCCATTTCGCTTTTGTATTGTTTGTGAATTTCATTTATATTCGATAAAATTTGTTAATGAATACAAATGGAAGTCACATACAATACAAAGATTGAAATACTTTGTATTACAGGATACAAATGGAAATTATACCATGTGTATACCGATATACAGAATACACGTGGACTGTATTTTTCATTTCTATTGCATAACACAATATTTGTATTCGATAATATTTCAATATCATAGAGTACAAATATTGAATTATGCAAATTACGCTATACAAATGACGGGAAATAGAATGCAAATGGAAAAATCACACAATAAAAATGGAAAAGATGGAACATTGCAACGTCAGACATACTATATGTATTGATCAACAGTTGTTTTTTTCATGTCATATTTTTTCGAGGAATGGAGGTTAAAGTAGCCAGATTTGCTATGGCGAATCATTTTAAAAAGTGAACTTGAATTAATTAACTTTCTTTTTCAGAGGCAGCTTTAATTTCCTCAGACAAATACTGCATGCTGCTTCACTTCCAAATTTGGAGCAACGATAGCAACCATAGTTCGTCATAGCCGCGAATATTGTAATTGATGTGTAATAAATGATTGTATGACCGTGTTGTAATTAATGTGTAATAAATGATTTATGACCGTGCTGTAATTGACGTGTAATAAATGATTGTATGACCGTGCTGTAATTGATGTGTAATAAATGATTCTATGACCGTGTTGTAATTGATGTGTAATAAATGATTGTATGACCGTGTTGTAATTAATGTGTAATAAATGATTTATGACCGTGCTGTAATTGACGTGTAATAAATGATTGTATGACCGTGCTGTAATTGATGTGTAATAAATGATTCTATGACCGTGTTGTAATTGATGTGTAATAAATGATTGTATGACCGTGCTGTAATTGACGTGTAATAAATGATTGTATGACCGTGTTGTAATTAATGTGTAATAGATGATTGTATGACCGTGTTGTAATTGATGTGTAATAAATGATTGTATGACCGTGCTGTAATTGATGTGTAATAAATGATTCTATGACCGTGTTGTAATTAATGTGTAATAAATGATTTATGACCGTGTTGTAATTGATGTGTAATAAATGATTCTATGACCGTGTTGTAATTGATGTGTAATAAATGATTCTATGACCGTGTTGTAATTGATGTGTAATAAATGATTGTATGACCGTGTTGTAATTGATGTGTAATAAATGATTGTATGACCGTGTTGTAATTGATGTGTAATAAATGATTCTATGACCGTGTTGTAATTGATGTGTAATAAATGATTCTATGACCGTGTTGTAATTGATGTGTAATAAATGATTCTATGACCGTGTTGTAATTAATGTGTAATAAATGATTGTATGACCGTGCTGTAATTGATGTGTAATAAATGATTCTATGACCGTGCTGTAATTGCTGTGTAATAAATGATTCTATGACCGTGTTGTAATTGATGTGTAATAAATGATTTTATGACCGTGCTGTAACCAATGTGTAATAAATGATTGTATGACCGTGCTGTAACTAATGTGTAATAAATGATTGTATGACCGTGCTGTAATTGACGTGTAATAAATGATTCTATGACCGTGTTGTAATTGATGTGTAATAAATGATTGTATGACCGTGCTGTAATTGATGTGTAATAAATGATTCTATGACCGTGCTGTAATTGCTGTGTAATAAATGATTCTATGACCGTTTTGTAATTGATGTGTAATAAATGATTTTATGACCGTGCTGTAACCAATGTGTAATAAATGATTCTATGACCGTGCTGTAACTAATGTGTAATAAATGATTGTATGACCGTGCTGTAATTGACGTGTAATAAATGATTCTATGACTGTGCTGTAATCAATGTGTAATAAATGATTCTATGACCGTGCTGTAATTGATGCGCAATAAATAAAGGATATTCAATGTCTTGTGGTTGGATAAGGAATTCATTTTACGAGTAAGACAGGATTTTGATCCGTTGTTCTGTACTTTAGTTCTCGTAAGCGCCATTTCTGATTGAAAAAAATAATAATCAGGATAATATTAAGTAATGTATTTACTGTTTGCATACGTTACGTTTATATAAAATATTTTTGGTTAATTTATCTATATGATTGCATTGTCCTATCATTAGAGGTTAATTAATAATTAGTTTCTTATTTGATAGATGATAAAAAATGCTGAATTCTTTTAAATTGATTGATGTCTTCAAATGTAATTACATAGTTATCATAGATAAGACAGTAGCAGATAATTTCTTGCGGAAAAGATTTGTCTATACCAGTGTATTAAGATATGTTTGTTCAATAATATAGTTGATATTCAACAAACATTATTCATAATGAGACTTTGTCAATATGTAGTGCAACATTTAGTTAAGCAATGAATTATTATTTTTTTGAAAGATGTAGTCTCATGACTTCAACGGTGTGTGCATACAAATTGATGTCTGCACACATCGTTGCAGTTATGGGACTACATCTTTCATAAATATTTCATTGCTTATATCTACATTTTAAAAACCCTTTTTGATATGTGCATTTTTCATACATATCTCAAAATATCCTGCCTAATTCTTTGGGTAAGTAGCGATCAATGGAACAGCCGTGGAAAGCAATTTAATGTGATGTCATAACGTAAAAGAAAAGAGTGCACAATGCTGAAAGAAATTAATAGTCTATCATAAAAATCAACTTATTAACAAAGTTTACAATCTGAACTGGGTTTTAACAATTCAAACCTATGTAATTGTAAACAGCGTAGGTATAGTCACTACAGGTTATAGTCGGCCATGTTGTCACTTCGAGAAATTGAAAGAAGAATTGTTGAAAAATCCTGCATTCTTGTATTTGTTCGGTGATATCAACCACGCATTAAAAGGTATGATCAACGTATCTGGCATGGGATGAGACAGGAATGGACAGGAAAGCCACACGTGTGGCCGAGCACAGGAACTGCATGGTAATGTTGTCTGTAATAACAATAGTAGGGATCTTATACCATATCATTCCCTAATAATTCGTAAGTTGTAGGGTATAAGACCCCTACTGTTATTATTACAAAATCACCGACTGAAGCGGCATGCTTGACAGTGTTCATACGCCTAACAGATTTATAGTGACTCGGTCTCTGCAGTAATAGGCAAATATCATTCACAATTCTCTTATCCATTTTATCACAGGATTAAAGAGTAAATGTAAATATTGTCGAATCAAGCATTTGATTAAGTAACATGCGTTAATTTGAGTAGTATACACCGTATGTTACCAGTGATACATCCATCAGATCTAGAGGAAATTAATCCGATACATATAATACATTCTTAGATATCAGAAGAACAAATTCAGATCAGATAATGTTTATTGTATCAAATGTAACATTTCTTAAATCGACATGCAAAAGTTTGAGAATAATGATAACTTTTTCTCAAATAGTTTTGAATATCTTGGCGACAAAATGAATAAAAAACCAATCTATTTAAAACCAGATCTTCTCTACGCATTTCACTAGTTACACCTTCTCCAGTGTGACGGTTAGAGAAAATTTTACACTTCTCCAGTGTAACGGTTAAGGAAGATCTTATACTTCTCCAGTGTAACGGTTAGAGAATATCTTACACTTCTCCAGTGTAACGGTTAAGGAAGATCTTATACTTCTCCAGTGTAACGGTTAGAGAAAATCTTACACTTCTCCAGTGTAACGGTTAAGGAAGATCTTATACTTCTTCAGTGTAACGGTTAGAGAAGATCTTACACTTCTCCAGTGTAACGGTTAGAGAATATCTTACACTTCTCCATTGCAACAGTTAAGGGAGATCTAAAACTTCTTCAGTGTAACGGTTAGAGAAGATCTTACACTTCTCCGGTGTAACAGTTAGAGAAGATCTTACACTTGTCCAGTGTAACGGTTGGAAAGATCTTACACTTCTCCAGTGTAACGGTTAGAGAAGATCTTACACTTCTCCAGTGTAACGGTTAGAGAAGACCTTACACTTCTCCAGTGTAACGGTTAGAGAAAATCTTACACTTCTCCAGTGTAACGGTTGGAAAGATCTTATATTTCTCCAGTGTAACGGTTAGAGAATATCTTACACTTCTCCAGTGTAACGGTTAGAGAAGATCTTACACTTCTCCTGTGTAACGGTTAGAGAATATCTTACACTTCTCCAGTGTTAAAGAAGATCTTACACTTCTCCAGTGTAATGGTTAGAGAAGATCTTACATTTCTCCAGTGTAACGGTTAGAGAATATCTTATACTTCTCTAGTGTAACGGTTAAGGAAGATCTTATATTTCTCCAGTGTAACGGTTAAGGAAGATCTTATACTTCTCCAGTGTAACGGTTAGAGAAGATCTTACACTTCTCCAGTGTAACGGTTAGAGAAGATCTTACACTTCTCCAGTGTAACGGTTAGAGAAGATCTTATATTTCTCTAGTGTAACGGTTAGCGAAGATCTTACACTTTAATTGACCCTATGGTCGCAGAATAAAATATGGCGACATAGTATAATATACACACATACAAAAAAAGGTGTCTAATTTTTGTTTAATAAAAATACTGTAGAAATGACGGACTATCGATTTCCGACATCCAGTAGAATATAAGTTTTTCACATTACTCTCACTGTTTTAATGTGGTCGATCTACTGCACAACCCAAAGTCTCCTGTGCAAACGGGATATCTCCTTCCCAATCATTTTATTTATATCAAGTATTCTGCCCATTCGTTCGCAGATAATATAACCATGATACTGTACATGTATAAAACTTCACAAAGATCTCGGTGGAATTCTGTAGACTTTATTCCTTTCTAAGTGGTACTAGTCCTAAACCATGTACATGTATGCGTGTGAGTGTGTGTGGTAAAAGACTGAAACAAAGAAACATGTTCTAATTACTATTTGATTCACAGAACATATATAATAGCTATTGAATACAATGAAACATATGACAAATTGGTAATTATAATAATAATGGCTGAAGGACTATCAAAAGTAACAATATAAGTCCAAACTATGTATCTATAACTCAAATGGCTTTCCATAGAAAATTGTTAGAACCGTACTTTTATATATATAAAGTTTATGACAATTTTGGTTTTCCATACTTTTAAGAGTGAATGAGAGAATTACTGATACAGTCTAAATTCCTAATTATAGCAAATAATAAACATTGTAATGATATATACAACAATAAATATGTACAAATATCACAATGTACTTACACTGTGTGCCTGCATACGGATGAAAATCTGAGGCGCTCAGAGTGAACAGTGAGTGGTGTGGGTCACACCCAAAACAAGTAAACAGGAAGTAAGGAACATTAACTCTTTTAAAAAAGAAAGATAACTAATTCACATTATCAGGGAAAATAACTCTTGTAGATGTAAAGGAAAATAACTCTAGGGAAAACTTAGCATAAAAATGTAAATAAATACAAGAACATTACATCAAGTTTCTTGAAAAACAAATGGCAATTCCTGTCACCCTCTGCGAGACATGATAGCAAAGGGCGGTGCTAGGTACATTTTATTTGCAATTTTATAGGGAACAAGATTGAGACTGGGTTTTTTTTATATTATTATTATTTAAAAGTTCAACTTCATTGGTAAAAATTCCCTACCGACTCGCATGTCAAAACAAATTTTAGCGTCAAACGAGCTATCAGAGTGTATTGCTTATTAGGAAATCGTAGAATATTAAAAATTGCCCAAAGCACGATCATATTATTATTTTTTTTTTAATTTAAGGCCCAATATAATTTGCGCGGGTCCACCTACCCCCGACGCAACCGAATCTAGGGAGGTCTACTGCACAACAGGATGTCGATCATGTGATTTTCGGTTGGTGCCCGTGTAAATGGGGTGAGGGTAATACCTAAAAAAAAACCTTCAATACTCTTCTCATTTTTTTTTTAAATAAAGGGCTATATAAATTGATATGGTTGTTTTTAAAAAGGAAAGACCCTTATCATGTTTTTTTTTATACAGATAATTGTATCTTGACATACTTTACAAAGAAAAAAACAACCCTGCTATCTTCTCATACAAAAGGCACGCTCCAACCCCTCTTAATATTCGCCTTCCCTCCATTCTTCCAGATTCTGATAATTCTAAAATCAAATATCTTTTGCATACAAATGTACAATTTGTACATGTAATATGAAAGGGGTATGCAGAGAAGTTGGGTTTCGTTTTCGCATTATTACAATCCTTCGTTTCACTTTATCACATTTTAAAAATGTCGTCTGCTTGAAATGATCCTAATAAGCTTTTGCAGCTTCTTGTCAAGTTTTGATTAAACAGACCAGACAAAGGGATATTCATAGTTAAAGGGGCATTAGCTGGAAAGTGATGTAAGGTTCATGTGCATACAATAATACATATACCTTATATATATTTTAACATTAATCGGCAAGCCTAAAAAGCAAAAATATGTAGTCTACGTTGTAAATACGTTTGCAGATTAGTGTAGTTGTAGTGCTAGATGTATTTATATGTAGTTTTTGTTATTATTCTCTGTTGATATTGGCCACATTATGTAATTCTTTTCGTTTGTCCTGAAGAAGGGACAGGTCCCAAAAATTTGACAATCTGGTTGTTCGTGTCGTTGGTCATTTTTAGTATATATTTATAAGAAGAAAAAAAAAAATAAAAATAAAGATCAAATAAAACCTCTGCATGAGCGCCATTGCGACTTTCGGTTTGTGTACATTTTACAGTTAATCACTGGATGGCTGAATCTATGTTCTTGTGATTTATGACAAGAAAATGCATACAAAAGGTAAGCCTAAATCTTCCCAATGTCTGTTAAAATTCATTTGAGTTTTACGTTCTAGCACCGGTCAGATTTCTTTGCTGCTACAAAGACGTCACAAGTTTGAAACTGATGAAAAACCGATGTTTGATATTCGTAATCACAACGACAGCGAATACCTGGGATCTGATGGCAGATCAGGTATTTTGTACGTGTGCTATGCCTTGTTTACACCAGCGCTGACCGCGATTGAACTTTGATTTCAAAAGTCTCGGGTGTAAAACAAACCTGGTTCTGAAGTCATTACCATTTCCCTTTATTAATAGTGTAACAAGAAAGGAGGACGTGTGTGGTTGGACCGGTTGTCTTTCCTACTAGGTCATCTCCCCCCCCCCGTAATTTATAGCCCCCTCCCTCCGGAAAAATGGCTATATAGTAGCCCCCCCCCCTCCGGAAAAATGGCTATATAGTAGCCCCCCCCCTCCGGAAAAATGGCTATATAGTAGCCCCCTCCTCGGAAAAATGGCTATATAGTAGCCCCCTCCTCGGAAAAATGGCTATATAGTACCCCCCTCCTCGGAAAAATGCCTGTATAGTAGCCCCCTTCTCGGAAAAATGGCTATAATATAGCCCCCTCCGGAAAAATGGCTATATAGTAGCCCCCTCCTCGGAAAAATGGCTACATGTATATGGTAAATATCCTCTATATAGTTGGATTTAACCCCATTTATAGCCATATTCCCCTCTCCCTAGAAATACTTTATACCAGTAGATTTCCCCTCTTTTCATTCTGGTTACGTCTACGATGGACCATTACCATTCATATTCGTTCCCAAACTCCGTACAGTGTCAATTCTCCGAGACTACTTTCCCCTACGAATAATAATATTGGAGTTGTAGCGTAACGGAATATACTGAGCTGACCGGAGCTCGATTCGTTCTATTCTTCTTTTATATCCTAAATGGAGAGTTCATTTCCAAACAAACATAATTTCATTCAGTCGAATGTTATGTTAAAACAAGATTTCACATATCTAGAAATATTTCGTGCTTGTAAAACAGCATCTATTTAGGCAACTCAGATTTTGTTAGTTAAGCAGGGAAGTATTTATCGTACGAGGAATCAAAATTGTCTCTCTCCATTTGATTAACACAAAAACTTTTCATACAGATAGTGGAGTAAAACTTAAATTCTACAACTCTGTTGATTGTCTACCCCTGATTCCAAATCTCTCGCTGGACATGGTTCTTAAAACCTTAGGAGAAAGTGGATATTTCAGTTTTAGAGGAGTTCCTGTTTTAGGGGGTGGTCATATTGGTAAGATATTTTACCTTTAAGCATGTTCTCAATCAGAATGCAAACTACAATTGTGAAGAAGTTAATTCTAAAAACATGTTAGCTGCTAGATTGACCAATTAATCTCTTCAGTGTACAAAGAGAGGTAACTCACGCTTTCGAACAGGCTAAGCGTAAACTGCACAAGTTAGGTTATATCGTTTATCAAGTCAAAATTTGTTTCATTCCTGTAAATTTGCAAATTCTATGGCCGTTATAATGATCTAGTTTGCCCATATAACATATCTTTGGGTCAATGCTGTTTGAAGTGTTTCATACCGATTGTAAGGATATTCTTAGCAGACTGGTTTTGACTACGGATAACTCCGTTTACCTGATCAAGACATAAGACTCACGGCAGTTGTGACCGGTCGACAGGGGATGCTTACTCCTCCTAGGCACCCGATCTCACCTCGTATGTCCAGGGGTCTGTGGTTTGCCCAACTTTTTATTTTGTATTCCTTGTGGGAGTCATGGGATTGATCACTATTCGTTATCTTCGCCTTTCATATCTGTAAATAAGACTTTGCGGTACATGTGTCAGTGATTTCCAAAACTTCTTGGTAGGGGATTTTGTGAATTTAAGTATGCATAATCATTGAAAAAAGAACAATTTAACGATTCATATCCTTCAGATTCCTCAATATCAACAAAGAAAATCAGTTGAATATTTCGTTTAAATCTAATGGGAATTTGACTGATACATAGAAGAGGGGATGTCCTCCTTTATTGAGAACATTAATTTTCCATTATTTTTAATCCCGTGAGGATCCGGGTTAGAATAGGTCCCAAGTAATCCTTGCTTGTCGTAAGAGGCGACTAAATGGGACGGTCCTTCGGATGAGACCGCAAAGATCGAGGCCCCGTGTCACAGCAGGTGTGGCATGGTAAAGATCCCTCCCTGCTCAAAGGCCGTAAGCGCCGAGCATAGGCCTAAATTTTGCAGCCCTTCACCGGCAGTGGTGACGTCTCCATATTCATGAGTGAAATATTCTCGAGAGGGACGTTAAACAATATTCAAGCAATCAATCACTTTATCGTCTTTTTGTTATTTCGAGGCGAAAAGATAACAAAATGAAATTTAGATACTTTTCGTCCCGAAATAACGAAAAGTCGACAAAATTATAATATTAGGTACTTTTCGCCTCAATTTATTTTCTCTCTCCAAGTAATGTTTATTTTACGAAGCGGTTTAGTAGATCTATTGAAGCCATTTTGAATCCCATCTATTCTGGCAGGGGAAATGGCCTCATATCCCATGCTTGTCGTCCAATCAAATAACTAGATTTTTCTCTGCAGTAGGACATGTATCAATGTAATGTGATTAGTGATTTGTATTGCTATTGTTGACACCAAAAAACAAAATAACAATGTAGTGCCATAAATGAGTCATCTTCACAAGTCAAGGGTTATTGATTCGTTACCTCGCACTAACCCTTGACATCAGTCGCTATTTAAAAGTTGGGCTCGAGAAAAAGGATGACGCATTACGCTAAAATAAATCAGCCAATGGGATTTCTTGTTTCAGATGAAAGTTTGGTAAGGGAATAAAACAGAAAGTAAAAAATGGCGTCCGTTGGCGAAAAGATAGGTGAAAAACATCAAATCGATCATTTGACTTAAAACCAAAAGCTTTCGATATCATGTATCAGAGAAGAAAAAGATGTTTTTATTGGGACTAAAACCGGCAGTGGTAAATCGATATCTTACGAAGTTGTTCCCATTATTTTGGGGGGAAATGCAGTGACGCTGATAGTCGCCCCACTTTTCAACATCATTGCGTGTTAAATTATTTCGTAACGCAATCAATAATTCACATTTTCGTCCTTTAATTGTTGTAGTTTATTATTTAGTTCATAGTCAATTTTAGACAACTTGTTTAATTTGTTTAAACATAGTCGACAAACGTACTTCCACAATCCATCATTTTCATTCGGCTCATACCCCAAAACCTCGTCTAATTGTTTCTTCAAACAAAACGAACTCCCGAAAATCGATCGATGGTATCTGTCTTGTACTAATTGGCCACAAATTCTACACCACAATGCCGTCGCCATGCGTGTTTACTGTTTAGTTTTGTTTTCGACCGATTATAAAAGCCGTTGTCTGATTGGTTTGCAGCTTCAGGCTGCAAACCAATCATATGCTTCTTCTCGAGCCCAACTTTTAAATAGCGACTGATGTCAAGGGTTAGTGCGAGGTAACGAATCAATAACCCTTGACTTGTGAAGATGTAAATGAGTTAACTTTCACATTTTATGCTATATAGTTCATTGAAAAATATTCTTTGTTTGAATAATCATTCTGAATTCGATTTTGCTCAAATTTTTATGAAATCTGAAATATTTATTTCAAAACAGCTGGGCATAAATTATATTCATAATGTTTAAAACTTTTACCAATAATTGCAGAAATCATATAACAAAGGAAACTTTAACATCAACTTTTAGCAGTCCATTTCCTGATATCACCCTCTGCAAAAGTGGGTCGAAAACCTTAAAGCTGTATGGTCCGAATTACAATATTTTTTTCCGTCTCGTAAAAACGCTATTAAATCATCGCACGTATGTAGTTATGAGGCTGTACGACATATCATACATTATTTCACCTGTTTTAACCCAAATTATTTGATTTTAAATCGATGTTTACAAATAACCGCGTCAGACTGCCAGTTCAAGTGACAGTCACGTGACCAATTCAAACTTTCAGATCATCGGTGGTCTTATCTGTGTAAAGCTGAGTATTTTGTTATAATAGTACCGTACCATAAGTTTAATAGAAATAAAAATATCAAATACCTCTTAGTAATTCGTTGTTTTACGCTCTTTCAGCCTTAAAACTAGACAGTTGCGTATGAGTTAATACATCATGTTGGGATTCCCCTGACGCTCGTGGGTCTATTTATAGACGTCTATTATGGGATGATTTATATATGTAGCCACTATATTTACTTTCTAAATAATATTCGCACTGTTTTCTTTTACATGCAGATGTTTTCAAGCATGTAATTAAGGGAAAGTTAATAACTTTATAAAGTAATGAATCTGCTTTAAAGTAATTATGTACAAAAATAATACATGAACATCGGGTCATACAGCTTTAATTAGCGTGGTGTTTTACCGTCAAATAATATATGTATGACTGTTTAGAAAAACTAAAAGACATTGAGACCATGGACTGTGGATAGTTGTGTTGGTAATGGTGTAAAAGTTTCTATAAATTGAATCTAGATAAGTTTATGAAAATGACTTAGAAAAATTGTTGTTTTCAATTAATTATATACAGTAGATTAAAAGTTGACTCATTTATGGCATTACGCTGTAGTTATTTATGATAATAAATCAACAGTAAGTTTTGGCTGTAGTCAAGGAGCCATCTGTATCAATGATGAATACAAATTATATACAAAAAATTGTAAAATTTAATATCAATGCTTCGTGTGACTAAAAATTACCAAATTTTATTTGATATAGTTATACATGTTGTGATGCATGTTTGCTATGAGTAGGACATGATTTTTAACTAATTAATACGTCCGGTGTCGCATAATTTAGTTACGAATAGTTTAGCGTCCCCGCAGGAACGCTGAATACGTATAATTTTCGTTCCGGGTTATAATTTACGTTCCGGCTCGCATATGTTAATCACTCTTTTAGAAATACGAAATGCACATGTTTACGTACATTTCCTGTGGGTTTTATTTCTTTCATTGAGTTATACAATAATCAAAGACTAACACATGTATCATTAGAGCCGGATTATTTATACGTCTTTTTTGTGTTTTCAAAAACCAGAAATTGTCAGATTAACAGGTGTTTATTCTTGTATTATTACGGAGGTTTGATTTCCCAAGGATTGTAAACTGGAGGTGTGAAGCCTGTATAGATACATGTAGAGTTGTTATGCGACTCCTTCTGCAATATGTACTGATACAAACCCTCACCATTATTAAATGTACATATAGCATGAGGTACTGCATGATCGATATATCTCGAGTAAATTGGATCTTTATCAATTTTTATTATTATTAGTATTATTTACAAATCTAGGCTATATACACAAATGTATGATTTTTTTTTCTTTTTTATTGATTAATGCCATCATATATCTTTGATGATCAAATCATTTCGCACTGGTTACTTAAGATATTAAGTACGCGTGAGGAGAGAGAGAGAGAGAGAGAGAGAGAGAGAGAGAGAGAGAGAGAGAGAGAGAGAGAGAGAGAGAGAGAGATGGTACTAGTCCTATACATGCATACTACTAAAAAAGTAAAAACTAAAGATGCATACTTCCAAATATTTATTCGCATTAAAAAATTCAGCATCTAACCAGTTAAAGATTTTTTTATAGAGTTACCCCACTTCCCATCTATCGCGGCCGGCGACAATATATTACAATGGTCTATTGTCTCCGACGACAGTCTATACCGTGATGCAAAGAAAATATGCCTTGTACATTGTATATTATCGTCGGCGACAATATGTAGTGTATGTACCAACGAACAATATGTACAGTGAGGGTACGTGCATATCGTCGCCGTGACGATATGTGTCACATACAATATGTATCATCAGTGTGCACTCAACGCCGAAATTACAAGAGTCTTAAAAACCAGATAAAGTTTAACTTTATCATTAGCTTATATTATCGTAAATTAATTTAATCAATTCATGATGCAGAAGCCTACAATGATAAATCGTCCTTTTCTTTTCTTTGTATTTCAAATGCATGAATAAACTTTCACTCATAAGTTAACTTTCCAAATATTCTGATGGTCTACTTGAACTTGTTGAAATAAAGGTACATATATTTTTATATACTAGTCTTATCACAATCATTTTAGCTCACCTGAGCTGAAAGCTCAAGTGAGCTTTTCTGATCGCCTGTTGTCCGTCCGTCTGTCGGTAAGCATTTTACATTTTTGACTTCTTCTCCAGAATTTAACAACTCGGCCAATTTCAACCAAACTTTATAAACGCATCCTTGGGCGAAGGGCTTTCAAGGTTAATGAAATGAAGGACCATGCTTTCTTCAAAAGGGAGATAATAACAAAAATGCAATATTAAGATGGGGCATTTAAAAATCTTCTCAAGAACCTCTGAGTCAGATGAGGTAAAATTTACATGAAAGCTTCCTGAGAAAGTGCACATGCAAGTTTGTTAAAATCATGACCCCCGGGGGTAGGATGGGGCCATAATAGGGGATCAAAATTTTACATACAAATATATAGGTAACATTTTTAAAGTCTTCTTCTCAAGAACCACTGAGCCAGAAAAGCTGAAATTTACATGAAATCTTCCAGACACAGTGTAGATTCAAGTGTGTTAAAATCATGGCCCAAAGGGGTAGGATGGGGCCACAATAGGGGATTAAAATTTTACATGCAAATATATAGGGGAAATCTTTAAAAATCTTCTCAAGAACAAGTAAGCCAGAAAAGCTGAGATTGACCTGAAAGCTTCCAGACATAGTGCAAATTCAAGTTTGTTAAAAATCCTGGTCACCAGGGGTAGGATGGGGCCACGGTAGGGAATCAAAGTTATATATACTAATACATAGAGAAAATCATTAAAAATCTTCTCAAGAATCATTGGACCAAAGAAGTTTACATTTATATCAAAGCTTATTCCTGACATAAAGGAGATTCAAGATTGTAAAATCATGGCCCCCGGGGTAGGTTGGAGCCACAATAGAGATCAAAGTTTTACATGCGAATATATAGGGAAAATCTTTAGATATGGGCCAAAGTGACTCAGTTGATCGACGTGGCCCATTGGCCTCTTGCTAGAGTTTAGTTTTTGCTGTGATGCATTAGCCCGTGTTGACCCTCAATTTCGTAGTCATAGTTGAGTTGTTTTGAGATATTTACATGAACATGTAAACCCAATATACAATGTATCTGTTATTTGCATTATACAAAATAGCAAATAATAACCACTGTTAATAAAGGTGCGGGGGTGGTGGTGCTGGCTTTACGTGCCTGATAACATGAACGCGACTATTACATTTTGCGTCAAGATCAAAGCAAAGTGTGGTAAATATGAAATTTATCGTTATGAAATTATGAATCTGCAGTGGTGTATATATTAATACTCACCTATATAAGTTCAATAAACCTTTTATTATATAGCTAAAGTGTTTAGTTGTTAAATTATATCCCTTTTCACTCAAACTACTCCAAAATAGACGAGAATTCATCAATATTGGCATCTAAGGTGAAGGTGTGACAATATCAGCATGCATTTCTTAACTGTTCACTATTTAACCCGTCGTTAATGCATGAAGCAAACTGATTTTGTGAATGGGGACATCATAATTTATGACAGTAAAACATTTTGCTTAAAGCTGTATGGTCCGAATTACAATATTTTTTTCCATCTCGTAAAAATGCTATTAAATCATCGCACGTATGTAGTTATGAGACTGTACGACATATCATAAATTATTTCACCTGTTTTAACCCAAATAATTTGATTTTAAATCGATGTTTACAAATAACCGCGTCACTCTGCCATTTCAAGTGACAGGCACGTGACCAGTTCAAACTTTCAGATCATCGGTGGTCTTATCTGTATTTTGTTATAACAGTACCGTACCATGAGTTTAATAGAAATAAAAATATCAAATACCTCTTAGTAATTCGTTGTTTTACGCTCTTTCAGCCTTAAAACTAGACAGTTGCGTATGAGTTAATACATCATGTTGGGATTCCCCTGACGCGCGTGGGTCTATTTATAGACGTCTATTATGGGATGATTTATATATGTAGCCACTATATTTACTTTCTAAATAATATTCGCACTGTTTTCTTTTACATGCAGATGTTTTCAAGCATGTAATTAAGGGAAAGTTAATAACTTTATAAAGTAATTAATCTGCTTTAAAGTAATTATGTAAAAAAATAATACATGAACATCGGGTCATACAGCTTTAAGTAAATATTAAATACCGGCTCTGTCAGATTCGGAGGACCGTCGTTTGCCATTTTGGCTTGTTAACGTCAGTACGGTAACGTCAATATTGAATGCTCATATTCGGAATGTTTCGGGCGCATACAATTTACGCAATGCAAAGTTAGCGTTCAATAAATTCTCAGGATATTTAACGCTAACATCCTCTAGATTTTACGCCGACTTTATAATAGACTATTTATTAGCTATATAATAATACAGGGTTATTGAACTTATATTGGTGAATATTGGCACGAATTGGCTGTCAAAATGCACGAGCTTGCGAGTGCATTTTGACAGCCAACTCGTGCCAATATTCACCTATATAAGTTCAATAACCCTTTTATTATATAGCTAAAGTATTTAGTTGTTAAATTATATCCCTTTTCACTTAAACTACTCCAAAGTAGACGAAAATTCATCAATATTGGCATCTAAGGTGAAGGTGTGCAATAACAGCATGCATTTCTTAACTGTTCAATATTTAACCCTTCATTAATGCATGAAGCAAACTGATTTTGTAAATGGGGACATCATAATTTATGTACAGCAAAACATTTTGCTTATATATATATATATATATATATATATATATATATATATATATATATATATATATATATATATTCTAATTCAACTTGGACGTGAAATAAAGCATGCACACAATTTGGACGTGAAATAAAGCATGCACACAATTCAGTATTATTGTAAAAACGATAGTTTAATAAAAAGTTTGAAATACTTTATAATATATTTTGTTCATTGATACATTTGATATATATATATATATATATATATATATATATATATATATATATATATATATATATATCAGTGTTGAATATAACAAAAGTTGGAGTCCTATCAGTATGTGAGTCAAAATAAATGTGTGTCCTATTGCATTTTGCACCGGTCCCAACCCCCAATAAATATTGACCGGTCCCTAAACGATAAACAACCAAACAAAACAAACACAATTTTGGGAGCGAGATCTTTAAAATACGACAAAGTGTATCTGTGAAAAAAATATTTCAAATCCACTTCTATAACAAAATCTTAATTGTTAATTTAAAAAATTATGTCCGTGCCCTTAAATCTTTTTATTTCATTCGGAAATTAATTTTGACACCATTTTGGGAATTTTAAAGATATTAAATGTTTTATGTACAGGGAAATTACGGAAATATACCCACCTTCAAAATGCCAACTATTTGTTCGGGACTAGATTTATTTTGACATCGGGATCGGTGTACTCAGCGTTACTTTCATTTTCGTCGTTGCATAAGTTACATCGAAGGACAAAATATTGAATTGATATCGAAGGACAAAATATTGGATAACGCAGCTCTAGACGGCTACAACATTTACAATGACCATGTACAAGAAATTTATGAGACTTTGTGATATATGGACGAAAGACCCATCAAGGAAAAAGGACCTAGGCTTATTCATCGAAAGAAAAGTAGCCAAGGCGTTCTCAAAAGGGGAAAATTCTACTGTGGATGCAAAGGAGTGTAGTGAAATGTACGAGGCTTTGGAAAGAATAGCAAACGATAGTGCTATGAAAAAATACCCACTGGACGACAACGTTAAATTATCTGTTAGTGGATTGGACTTAGAAGGTTGCCACGCATTAAATTCGACACAGAGAGAGGAAGAATACAGAGAGAAACTCAGCACGAAGGTCAACGAAATGCTACCGTCCTTCCTTAGGAGAGGATATATACCGAAGAAAGATTAATTTATTGTTGAACTAAACTGTTGAGTTACTGAATTATCGAAAACCAAAAAGAGTGATATAGTTCTGAAGAGTGTGTACAGCATTCTGCAGTTTTGAAATTGATCAGGAGAACGTGCTGGTGTAAATTTAAAACTGTTTTGACAAAGTATTGTCTGTTTGATTATGAGATATGGAAGGTTATGGAGAATGTTTCCACACGTAGCAATCATTTAAACTTACAGGTACCGAATTACAATCACGTTTTTTTTAAAAGATGAATTACAATCATGGTTATCTCAGTTAAACTGTGATTAATTTTAAAATGATGTTTGACATGCCATTCCTTCCCACTGCTGTTTAAATTATGAGCCATCCAAATCTATGTAAGATTACATTAAACATGTAGATAGTTGTCAAATAATGTCACTTTTTCTTTATCTTAGTAGAGTGTTAAATGATAAAAGGAGATCTTGTGGACATGTGTACTACGATTCTGTATGAATGATTGGTTGTATATATTGTTTTACGTCCCACTTAAGAATTTTTCACTCATATGGAGATGTCACCATTGCCGGCGTTTAAGCCTATGCTTGGTGCTTTTTGGTTTTGAGCAGGATTGGAAGGGTTCTTTATCGTGCCACACCTGCTGACACGGGCCTCAGGTTTTGCAGTCTCATCTGTAGGACCACCCCATTTAGTCACCTCTTAGGACATGCAAGGGGTAATGAGGACTTATTCTAACTCGGATCCCCACGAGATGAATACTGTATGTAATTTGGTAGTAAGGTTTACTGAAATTCAGGTAGCACAGTAATAACATAATGTTGGCTCCTGAAGTTTCAAATTTAGGTGCCCTTTAATAAATTTGCTAACATAAAACTTGAAATTAAAGTGTGCAGATTTGTATATGATTTGGGGGAAAAAAATCCTAAAAACTATTCACCATACAAAATGAAAAGTATCCAGTCATGCTGACCAAAAAATAGAAAATTCCATGTCTGAAGAATTCATTCTCATAGTGGGCAAGTGATTTGTTCATTTTAATGACCTATACAAATTTTTATTTATTGCTTGGTGAGCAAGTATATATTAAGGTTAAACCCTGTCATATCTGGACGGTATATACTCAATGGTTCTCCCACAAAATTGATATAAAGGACAATTATATAGTCCATGGTTGAGCTTGCGAAATGAAAAATAAATTTCAATTATTGCAGGTATTACCATTGTCAATGTTTAGTGATTAGAAGAAGACAAAACAAGAGGTTCATGGACCACATTGCTCACCTGGGCTACAGCAGTTTCCCCATAGACACATGAAATCCCAATGACATCCCTATCTTGAACCCATGGATCATGGTTTAAACAAATATCAATGAGGATGCTTGCATTTAAAGTACAAGAAACATAAAATCTCATGGTGGATATGACTGGTTAATGGGGAATGCTTACTGTTAGACACCTGATCCACTTCTGGGGTCTGTGTTTTGCCTTACTTTTAAATTAGTATTCTTTTCATGTAGGAATTTATTTGCGATTGATCACTGGTTTGTTATCTTCACACTTTTTTCCAACTCACCTGGGTCAATTTCAACCAAGCTTGGCACAAATCATCCTTGGGTGAAGGAATTCAAGTTTGTTCAAATGAAGGGCCATGCCCCTTCAAGGGGGAGAAAATTAAGAAAATGCAAAATTGAGTGGGATCATCAAAAACCCCAAGGGTTGAGTGAGGCCACAATAAGGGATCAAAGTTTTACACAGGGATATATAGAAATATAAAAGAAAAGAAAATCTTTTTCTCAAGAACAACATCACCATGATTACTCACATTAATATGCAAGTATTTTAGGGTAGTGTAGATTCAAGTTAGATCAAATTGTGGTCCCCAGGGGTAGGTTAGTGCCACAACATGGGATCAGAGTTTTACATAGGAATATATGGGAAAATCGCGGTAACAACAGAGCTATGAATACTTGTATTAATATGAAAGCATCCCCAGGTAGTGCAGATTGAAGTTAAGCTTGTTCAAATAGGGGATTGAAATTTTATGTTGGAATATATAAAATTAATTCTTAAAAATCTTTTTCTCAGGAATGATAGGATAATGAATACTCATATCAATATGCAAGCATCCCAGATAGTGTAAATTCAAATTGTGGTCCCAGGGGTAGGGTGGGACTACGATAGGGGATCGAAGATTTACAAGCGAATATATAAGACAAATATTTAAAAATCTTCCCAATATAACAACAGGGCAATGGATACTCATTTTGATGTGCAAGTACATGTGTATCCCCAGGTATTTCAAATTGAAGTTTGATCGAATTATGGTCTCCAGTTTTATATGGGAAAATTAGGGTCCCCGGTTTTACATGGGAATATTATGGTCCCCGGTTTTATATGGGAATATTATGGACCCCGGTTTTATATGGGAATATTATGGACCCCGATTTTATATTATGGACCCCGATTTTATATGGGAATATTATGGTCCCTGGTTTTATATGGGAATATTATGGTCCCTGGTTTTATATGGGAATATTATGGACCCCGATTTTATATGGGAATATTATGGTCCCTGGTTTTATATGGGAATATTATGGTCCCTGGTTTTATATGGGAATATTATGGTCCCTGGTTTTATATGGGAATATTATGGTCCCTGGTTTTATATGGGAATATTATGGTCCCTGGTTTTATTTGAGGATATATAGGAAAACACTATAAAAATCTTCTCAAAAATTGCAGGACCATGGTCAGTGATATTGATATGCAAGCATCTTGAGGTAGTGAAAATTCAACTCTGTTCAATTCAGGGGCCCCAGAGATAGGATGGGGCCATAATAGGAGATCAAAATTTAATAAAGGAATGTACAGGAAATAGATTAAAACGACGAATTCTTTTGAAGATTAGCAGGACCATACTAATTCAATTCAAAACGCAAACGTTCCTGAGTTATGTTGATTAATTTTTTATGCCCTCGTGACTAAAGTAGAGGGTGGGCAAATTATTGTTTTTGTCCCTTCTTTCTAAAACTTTAACCTTGCTAATAACATTTAAATGGTGAAATATAGGACTCTCATATTTCATACGTGTTTCGTTGTGACAAGACTTGTCTTTGGGTACCAAGGTTTAGACCTAGTTTGGAGTTTGACTTACTCTTAAGAGATACTAACGTAGGCAATATCTCCTGAACTATTTAATGTACACGATAGCACGTTAATATTTTGAATATAGAAATTTTAAAACTGTAATCGAAACTTTATCCTTGATCAAAACTTTTTAATGGTGAGCGATACATCTTTCATATTCAATGTATGCAGTCCTTTTGTCAAAGATTTTTCTTTCAGTACCAAAGTTTTTACCTTGTAACATGACTTTGGATTTTTATGTCTTTTAACCTGGGGAATGCCCTCTGAACTGTTTTATTTTTATATCAGGTTTTCATGTTTTAAATATATGAAAAGACCTTACATTTCATACCATGATTTTTTACCTTGTGACCTGTACCGTTTCATCATGGTGATGCCGTGACCCTAAGGGGCTAAGTTGGAGTCACAATATGGGGTAAAATTTCTCATGGGAGTAAAGATCGCAAAAACCCTATTAAAATCACATGAACATCCACAGGGCAAGGTGACTCAGGTGAGCGATGTGGTCCATGTGCCGCTTGTTCATATATGTCCGAATGAGTGGAAATATAGAAGAAAGTCAGCTATAAATTTCGAATGTCTAAAATGACAGCAAAAAGTAAGGGTCATGTAATTGTGGCTTAAAAAACCTAAGGGTAATATACTCCGTAAGGGGTACCTTTATACCAAGTTTGACAAATAATGATTTTCCATTCCACGCCCGCCTATCCTTTGAAAGAACAAGAATGGTGTAATTTTTAAACCCCCTTTTTGAAAATTGATGGGACTTAATGGTTTGCATCTGTTGTTTGGTAGCTAAAATGTCTGCTTCTTGTTTGTCAAACATCACACATGCTATATTGGTAGCCCATAATCAATTCATTTACTCATGCTTGGTAAAATCTTAGTATAAGTGACTCTATATAGAAATTTGTCTAAAATTGTGTGTGTGGTTTTTTTTTGTGTGTGTGTGTGTGTTTTTTTTTTTTTTTTTTTTTTTTTTTTACAAAGTATAGAAGCGATGTTACTAATTTGGACCCATCTAAGAGTCCAAACCCTGAGGTTGCAACATTAACAATTATGGCACATCCTTTTCTGTCTTTCCTAAATATGCATGTAGTTTTTATACTGTATCCGCAAAATCAAAGAAGTCCTTCAAATGATAAAGACAACCAGTAATACTATTTGTTTGCGAACATTTAAAGATCTTTTCACATTTTTCTTGGGTTTTCCTGACACTTTTGCTCTTGATCAGTTCTTCAGTTCCATCGCTTAACCTAACAACACCAAGTCTTAAAAAATCTCACTTTCCCCTCCAATTGCTAAACACGCTGAATGTTGCTGCTTAGATATTTTATTGAAAGTAGATATTAACGACAAACTAACGACTCAATTTTATGACAAATGGGATAATTTCAGCATCTCCATCGTCAATTTCCCATACTTATGTAGCAATATTCCATTATCACCTGCATATGGTGTTTATATCTCAACTGATTCGATTCACTAGAGCTTGTTCTGCTTATGGTCAGTTTTTAAATTAAAGCAGGCTACTGACAAACTCGTTGATGGTGCAGGGGTTTCAACTGTCTCGTTTAAAGTAAGGATTTTGCAAATTCTATGGTTGTTATAACGATCTAGTTTGCCAATACAACTCATCATTGGGTCAAATGCTGTCTGACGTGTTTTATACTGATTGTTAGTCCGTTCTTGGCACACTGATCCTGACTACGGATAACCCCGTTTACCCGTTCAAGATATAGGGCTCACGGCGGATGTGATCGATCGACAGGGGATGCTTACTCCTCCTAGGCACCTGATCCCACCTCTGGTATATCCGGGGGTCCGTGTTTGGCCAACGCTCTATTTTGTTTTGCTTATGGGAGTTATGAGATTGATCACTGTTCATTATCTTCACTTTCATAACAGAGAATTATGAGCTCTGTATCTCCAATAAATCTCGACAACTGATATTCAAATTATTGCTGACCATTATACCTATCTTAGTTAAGCATTCTAAACATTATAACTGGAAAAATAAAATTCGATTTTTTGGTGCTCAAATCGTGTCCTTACCCCTTTAAGGTAAAGATTTCAGCTTCTCCATCGTCAACTTCCCATATATATAAGAGTTTGTTCTGCATATGGTGAGTTTTTAAATCGAAGCAGGCTACTGACAAATAAGTTTATAATGCAGGGGTTCCAACAGTCTCGTTTAAAGTCAGCATGTGGCTGCAAACGATCCAATGTAAAATCAGACGCTGTGCCAATCACTTTTGAATTTCCGAAGACTGAAACTAATCAACGTAGAAAGTTCATCGCTTATTTCCAGCAAAGAACTTTGTATACATATATTACACAAGTTTATTGTAAAAACAAAAACATACCCATTAATGAATGTAAACTTTGAATAAATCCACACAAAATTATGGTTTAGTTTCATATTTATCTACAATTACATTACAAAATCCACCAGCCAACAATTTTCAAACAGTTTCATATATTTATCAATACGTGTAATATAGCTATATAAATACATGTACAAAAGAAGTATCAGTAAGATACCATAGCATATATTCCATTTTTGTTTTAAAAAAAACTAAAGATTTTTTTTTTCAAATTAAAGATACGATTTCATCACACATCAACTAGTACGTAAAGTGCTAAAAGACCTCTCCGGAAATATAGAAATCAAACAACGATTTGTGTATTGTAGACTTTTTAAACACACAAGGAACAGCAGCTGGTTATGAAGAATCATTAGTCAGTACAATAAACTGCATGGAAGGTGAATATTTCATTATTAGTAATATATTTTAAAAAGGGACGGATTCACGATTTCCCCCAAACTTTTGTTTTTCACTTTTAATAATCAAAATATATTGTCTAATGTGTTTAAAAGATTTCACTTAGAAATTAAGGTTATACATCATCACAGAACCTCATGTTAGAGAGTTCATTATTTGTTTTGTATACAAAGATTACAGTATGTTTACGAAATTTTCAAAAGAAATGGATATCGATCTAAATCTATTATATCTTTCACATTTCAAGCATTCTTTGGGTAAAGTGTGTCAACTGATATCTTGCGGACAGCAGTAGTGGATCCAGAAGGGGACAGTAAAAAGCAAAAAGTGAAAATCCTTATTGGGTCCAGGGACAGGCACCCTGCAACTACTAGTTCTGACAAATCAAGACAGATATCTTTAAGTTTTCGGACATAGTTCTGTAATAAAGAGGATCATATTTTGTAAGGTTAATTGATGTTTATTTCTGACAGAAAACGAATTTTACCCCAACGTAACCATTATTTTTAGTTTTACAGTGGGTAGCTGTAAGGAAGTTTGTCGTTAATGCTCGACTCGAAAACTGATGGTGTCTCTAGAGATGAAGAAGACAACATATAGAAACTGGCTATCAAGTTTGTCCTTTACGCCTGCTAATATGTAATGGGGCTATTTTGTTTTATTTAAAGTATATCTCAAGAAATGGTTGCCTTTTCTTCTGAATAATTATTGAAAATATTCAAACATACATCGGCATATTATACCTTAGGCACTTTTTTCAATACATGAAAAACATTATGACCTTCTAGTAAAATCAGAACTACCCACTTGCAAAGTGATTCAAAAAATTTAAAACAGGAGTTTGCCCAACTCTCTACTCTGTCTTGCCTATAGAATTAATGATTGGTCACTGTTTATTATCTTCACATTACATGGTCGGTCACTTGTTGTCGATATTTGGAAATGACTTCTTTGTATTACAAAATGGACACTGTAGGCCTACCACATACTTGATCTCAGGGCTAAATATTGAAATGATATGCACATACTTGTATAACGGTAACTAAAATCAGGATAAACAAATAAATGCAAAAACTGCAGCTCCAGTCTTTTCAAGTTTCCACCAGAGAAAGCAGACGACACATAGAATGGACTACAAAACAAACTAAACCCACTTGAAAAATATTGAAATGATTTGTACATAAAAATTGATACCAATACAAAAAAAGTAGTCATTTTTATAGCCACTATATTATGCTGCCGTAACAGTGGGCGTTCCTGTATATACACGGGGACCCTAACGACAGAATTGTGCAGGCAAACAATCATGAAAATGAAGTTGTTTTTATTATCAAAATTATACGTGTATGCTTGTAAAAGCTTTTCCAATAATTTTTCTATATACGCAAAGATAATCCTCAAATACTTGTATGCTATATTACGTGATTGATAAATATACATAAGATAACATAAGGCGTGCATAATCAATAGTCGGCGTCTTTGAAGTTGCGGCTTCTCTGCCAGCCTTGAATCTGATGACGACATGTCCACTGAACGTCTTGGTGTGTTTTTACGGTAACACACGGAGTGTAAAATTTTCATCAATGGATGTAATTCACAGTACTTTTTTTTCTGGCAAGATACTATCAAAATGTTGATTATTTAAAGTTTAACGATCTATTTTAATTGTGAATTGTTTGAATGGGGTGACTTCTTGTTTCAAGTTTCTTATTTTGATTTTTGAATCATTTGTAATTTGCATATTGACATTATATTAATTGCCGTTGGTCTTTTAACGATCGTTTAGATTTGCAAGATGGTTTGTTTATTTGATTGCGTGTATCAAGAACGATGTGTGAACAAATATTCAAACTTAAATCTACATGGTAATTTTTGAAACAATTATCCCATCACCTCGTGAATTTCGGTGTCTTTGATATTATACGCATTGCGCAAAGTGTCAGTTTGCTCCCGCAAAAGATAAAGACCCTCTATAATGGTAATTCTATGTAATTTGCGTGGATAGTTAAAATCAAAATGGAATCAATTGGTCAACGTTGATAACGACGACAATTGTTTTTTGCTAGCATTAAGGAATTGAAGTGAAATTAGCGGGCATCACCACATTCATTCCACGTAATAAAATCAAGAACTTTATTCTCCAGTTCGACAGTATATTCATTTTATTTTAGTGTGGAAACAACCGGTAACGTTTCCAAACTTTCACTTGTGAATTGAATGATGTAACTACAGTAGATAATTTTGTGTGTGTGTGGTTTTGAGAAAATTCGTAATAAAGAATTTCGAAAAATCACACCACACGCTGTAGAATGTCTGTTTACTCGAAGGGGCATAGACACGATTTGACCTGAAAATTTTCAAATTTTATTTTTCCATTTTTAATGTTTAGAATCCTTAATTAGGGTGTTTCTAATGGTCAGCAAAAATTTGAATGTCAGATGTCGAGGTACATGGGATATCCAGAGCTCACACTTCTGTGTTATGTAAACAAAGCTCGTGTCATGTTTTTGTTCACATAGGTTAAATATACAAATAAATTTTTTATTTAAAGCAGATTTTTTTTCAATTACCATTTAATTCTGAACATAATTAAATAGTTTCATTAAATAGTTTCTAGTGTTTGTCACATCTTAATTTGTTTTAAACATACTATTTTCTATCAAGCAATCTATATGTAAACAAAAACATGACACGAGCGTTGTATCTCACTTGTAACTCAACAACTGATATTCAAATTTGTTTGACTATTAAAAATATCTCAGTTGAGCATTCTAAACCTTAAACATTAAAAATTAGAATTTGAAAATTTTCAACTCAAATCGTGTCCATGCCCCTTTAAAATGATTTCCCCTATAAGACCACGGCCAACTACTCAAGCAGCAAGCGTCAGCTGATTTTCAGATGGAGCACGTGGATCTCGTGCGAAAAAAGTGGGAAAAGTTTAGTTGTCCTTTGCTGAATAGATAGATTAAACGATTTTACTGTCTCATCAGGGAATTCGATTTATAACTGTAAAATACTTTTCCATAATACTTAGCTCATTAATATTCAACTAGACATGCAGATTTTAAAACACTCATTGTGTAGAAGTAATCACGTTAACTTTATATAAGAGCACTAATCTTCTCCATTATGTGTGCACAAAGTCGAACAACAATTTAAAAATTTTAGTCAAAATTGCTCAACACAAAAATAAAAATATAAATTTCTGGAAAACGGAAAAAAATATTGTTCACCAAGATAAAGGATATGTAAAAGCTTTGTAGATTCGTACATCGATCGTTTACCGACAGTTTGGTTTTACTATGAAGTCACTATTCTCATCTTAACATGCAATTCTTTCTACAGATCAAATAGATAAAAGTATAGAATTTGAGTTGGCAATAATTGTTTGTTTTTCAAGAACCCGATCTTCAATTTTTCCACAAGTACATAGAGGACTATCGATCATGTTACGATGGGATAAATGTTTGCTTAAATTGTGCCGAATCGTGTATGATCATTTACAACAGTTGGTACACAATTTTTTAAAACTTGATTTACATTTAGAGAAACGCAATTTAGAGTGTTTCTTGTGTTGTCTTTTCGGCAGGAAATATATCTCTATGATAGTTCGGGATCAAATTTTGGTCCACTTTATGCATTAATTTATTCATGCAGTTTTTTGCCTCATTTGAAACTGACCCCATTCTATTGCCAAATAAAGAGATTATCTCTATGCTTATAAAATTCACCCTTGCTGCAATTAATTGAAATTCTTCTAGCTAATTTTGCATATTTGTGTTGAGTTTCACATCCTCCCTATACTCTTTTGCTTGAATATTGTTTAATATTCCACTCGAGATTGTTTAACTCATATGGTGACGTCACCACTGCCAGAAGGGCTACAAAATGTAGGCCTATGTTCGGCGCCTACGGCTTTTAAGCAGGGAGGGATCTTTGTTGTGTTACACCTGCTGTGACACGGGGCTCGATGTTTGAGGCATCATCCGAAGGACCTCCCCATTTAGTCGCCTCTTACAACGAGCAAGGGGTATTGAGGACCTATTCTAAAGGGGACCTCCACAGGACCCTATGCTCTGATCGAGTCTACTTTAGATAGGTTTTTGATAACTCCAACATTCTATTAGTTTGAGAATTAGTGAGTGAGGATTCCGGGACTTCAGACAATTATTGAATAACGCATCATATGAAAATACTTTAAACAAATGACAAACTATGTAAAGATAAGAATAAATAATGATTTGGAATTTAAGATTATACATGAGAGAAAATAGAATAAAAATTTACAGAAAGTCCGGAACATACACCAGAGATTGATCACTGTTCGTTATCTTCACCTTTCACCACTGAAATACAATGTGCTTTGACTGAGTCAAAATAGTTTGAGAACTTGAATATTCCGTCGCCGTTAAGATTATTTACTTTCTAGCAGTTTTGAGGTTTCTGTGATTGAGGGTATACTTTAGAAAACAAAAATCATTTGATGAATATATTAAGAATATTAAGAGGCCTCTGCTGGTGGACTGTTAGTCCCCGAGGGTCTCTACAGCCCAGTAGCTAAGTACTTCGATACTAACTTGAAAATACGGATGTATATTTAATTGCTGGGATAAAATTTAGAAATTCATTTCAAAATGAAGGATTATCTCCCTCATGCATAGCTCTTATCCTTGGACGAATTTGGCTTCAGTTTTTTGGCACTCTAGTTTTCCTTTTAGCTCTTACAAGTTTATCGTGATTTCGTATTTCCAAAATTTTGGCTTGAGCATCACTGAAGAGACATTATTTGTCGAAATGCGCATCTGGTGCATCAAAATTGGTACCGTATAAGTTTTACACCGAACAATTTGAGAGCTATTGAACATATGAGAACTACTTGTATTTGGAAAACTATGAACATAGGAAATATTTTAATGATTAGAATAGAAGGAAATTATTTGAACATTTGGGAAGTTTTGAGAGTTTGATAAATCTTTATTGAGATTAAATGACTGAAATGTAATATGATTGAGAAGTTGACATTACATGTATATGAAAGGTGAAAATAAGGAACAGTGATCAATCTCATAACTCGTATAAGCAATACAAAATAGGTAGTTGTGCAAACATTTATGTTATATGAGATAATTTGATAAAATATATATAGGAACAAACACGACCAACATATTCTGATTGAGTCAAGATATCTTCTGAAAACTCGAGAATTCCATTAATGACTTTTCAAAGTGTAAGATTGTATGATTGAGAATTCTAATACTTCAGCAATATTAGAATATGCGAGATTTTTTTTATTGTATGATATTAATAGAAATTTGAGAACTATTTCAACCATTTGAGGTATATTTGAGATATCGTTTTAGAACTTCACGAATCTATTACAATTCGTTTTGGAATAGCATGACAGAGCACGAAACAAAAAAAGTATATAAATGTGATATTTGTTTGCCCACTCCATACATACCGGTACACAATAAAATCATACTTAACAGGTAATTAGATCATGAAACAAAACGTTTATTATCTTGACCTGTGATAAGAAAAATAACACGTTTCTGCTGAGTTTAACATTAAAGTTTTGAGTGACACAGCATGCTAAAATGATATGGATATTTCAATATGGAAAGACCATAGATTCTAATGCCATTCTCCATTTTACAACGTGATCATTCTCAAAGGTCTGAAATATTCACTATAAGCTCAAAAGGAAAACAGTGCATGGATATGAGTTTGTATTGAGAAAACAAATTTTGCTCATTTACAATGCATGATTACATAACTCAATTTTGGAAACGACATTTTAAAACTATATGTACATGTTTCTTCATTTGGATTGAATACACTATCTATGAATCCTTTTATCCTGCTTTACAATTATCAAATTATCATTACAAAATGAAAAACTATTAATGATTCCTCATTCAGGCAAAACCCACACTGCTGTCTTTCAGTACTATCAATACTTTGATTAATATTAGCAGTCACCTAATTAAAGGATAAGTCATGTTTGGTAATGCATGTATTGAATATGCTAACAAATATAAATATCTAGGTGCAAAATCCTCCTCCTGTGGTTAATTCAAGGAAGCAATATCTTATATAAACAATAAAGCTGTTAACCTCATACAATTTCAGAGAGCACGTCAAGATCAAACAAGACACAATAAAATACTAGTATTGTTTACTCAATATCTTGAGAACCATTTGCTTGAAAGACAAAAAAACTTGGTATACTGACTTCTCCTTAGAGGCAAATAATCCCTATCGAATTTTAGGTCACGTTGTAAAAGGTCAAGGACAAAGTGGAAATGGCAAGACATTGTCTGTTCAGTATCTTTAAACAAACGTAAAACGTGGTTCACTGGTTCTACATAAGAAGTAGATAACTTATTGATTTTGAGGTCAAAGGTCAATCTCCTCTGGATATAAGATATAGTCTGATTTTGTAGGAATTAAATATGAAATTTGCTGTGTGTTGTGGATAAATGGTAATTACATTTACAAATAATCAAAAATTAAATTATCGTAATGGTATTGAGGTACTTGTATTCTACCGAAGAACCCTTTCTTAACCTATTGTATAAAGAGCAGTATAACAAAATGTCTTTCTCTGTTTCTATTTCATTTGGATCACATGAAACACATATCCTGTTCTCAATTCATATTTACTGGTTTTGATTTTCGGTCCTGCCGATGGTAAAACTCCACATCCATAGTTGGTCACACGATTTTGGGGAAGTCTACCTCCACATATTTTTAAGTGTATTGAGTTTTACAGAGAATGTATGTTCTGAGTTTTTGAATATAAATCGAGGATTCTGACGTAATTTGGCGTTGGCGACTTCAAGATCACATGGACTTGGAGTTGATTAGTGTTGCTTCATATCTAATGAATCGTTAAGGCTTTAATATGGGTAATCAAGTTTGACCGGGCTGGATCCCAGGGAAACACCCTTTTTAATGGTTCGTCCATCGTCAATATATATGGTTCTAAAAGCGCATCTGACTATCATGTTAAGATGATGTTGACAGAGCGATGCTGACCATTCAATTTTTCCTTGGAGGGTCGGTGTAAATCGATGAACGCCGTGGAAATATCGCATTGCTCTGTTTTGGACCATGTCCACACCGTGATAATTTGTATAACACCATACTCCACTGCAATAATCTAGCACTAGTACGACACAGTTATGGAATTTTTCATGTTTTAAATCCAACGTCTTTTGTAGAATATCTGTTTGAAATTACAGATCCCAATGCACGTCCTCCGGATTTTGTAAGATTTTCAGCTTTCAATTTAGAGTCATGTTTTTCATCAAATATTACTCCCAAGATGATTCAAATTCCAAATGTTTATCTCTAAGATTAAATGTGTGGTTACTTCTTATCGTTTGTTTTTTCCTAAAATGAACAACTTTTGGTTTGTCCGGGTTTATTTCGAGAATTATTAGTAGATAACAAATTTATTCAGTGAACGAATTTACGGTTTAATTTCATATCAATGCAAATCATACAAATTATTATACACGATTTAACTTTCATTCACGCCCATCTTTGTGATTAAGAAGTGAAATATCACAAATATCAATCTTTTCATATGACCTTTAAGTGTCAAGTTTCAAGACTTCTGCTATGTACATAGAGTCTATCATAAAAAGTGTATTGTAGATTCTATATCTACATTAATGAAGATAATATGAGTTGACATATGTACACAAATCTGGTGAGTATTTTTCCAAATGTTGTACGTTTAAAATCATGAGAATAATTTCAAGTAGGAGCAAATGAAGATAATTTAAATGCATATACTTCGATTATTCTAATTCATAATTTTCATTTAAAAATTGCAGTTTATTGCAGAACTTAATGAGATGTATCATCTTGCATTATACTAAAATTCCACATATAGTCTAGGCCTATGTCCAATATTACCTGTTCAAAGAAATAGTGGCGGGCGATTAATGTGAAAAAGTATACATGTATATGTAAAAATATCAAAGGTTTGTGACTGTAACATGTTTTCAGTGATATAAAATAAAATCACCAAGCCCTGCAAGGATACTTCCTTTAGTATATATATGAATTTTGTTAAGTTTACAAATTTTCGTCATTAATGGACATTAGGCGTTGCGATATTAATGGGGGCATGGTGAAAGTTTGGAAAACCTCTGTGTATATGACTGATTAATGCATTGAATTCAAAATTGAACATGACTTGAAATGAACATTTCCACTGTTAGATATGACTAAGATTTGAAGTTCAAACTATCTTTCCCCCTCATTTTGGGGGTGGTGGTGGTGGTGGGGGTGGGGGGTGGGTGGTGGTGGCAAAAAGAACCATATTAAGCTCACTATAATAATAATAATAATAAATTCTTTTATTTAGACAGGATAGCACAATTAGTACAAATGACTAGTTTACATTGTGGTCCTGTATAAAACATATTCACAGACAGATAAATGAGAGAATAGAAAAATAAATAACACAATATAAAATATATACATAAAATACACACACGATATCACTGGGGGGAAAATAAACACACACACACACACACACACACACACACACACACACACACACACACATACATACATACATATATACATATATATATATAGTGTGTGTGTGTGTGGAGGAGTCCGTGTTTGCCCAGATTTATATTTTGTTTTGCTTATAGGAGTTATGAGAATGATCGCTGTTCGTTATCTTCACCTTTCATTCATATATATGAAAGGAAGTATCCTCTCAGGGCTTAGTTATATATACCAATTCTATGTCACTGAAACATGTCACAGTCACTAACTTTTAAGATTTTAACATGCATACTTTTTCACATGAAAACCCTGTCACTAAGTCTTTGATCAGGTAATATTAGACAAAGGTCTAGCTTATATGGGGAATTTTTTTTATGATATACAAGATGGCACATCGCATTGAATTCTGCAATAGAATATAATTTTTAAATGAAAATGATAAATTTGAATAATCGAAGTAAATGCATTTAAATTCTCTTCATTTGCTCCTACATGAAACTAATCTCTAAATCTTGAAAGTATACTATTTGGAAAAATACTCACCAGATTTGTGTACACATATCAATGCATATTATCTTGATGAAATCTACAATATATCTTTTAAGAAACCTAACACTTAAAGGTCATATCAAACCATTTAGGATAATGGTATTTTACTAACTAAACACAAAGGTGGGTATGAATAAGTTAAATTGCGAATGGTAATATGAATAATAATTTGCAATAATAATTTGCATTGATATGGAATTTAACTCTGAACTCGAACAGTAAATGATTTTTCCCGCTTATCTTCCTTGATTGTGTGTGTTTGTGACAGCTCAATGAAAATAGTGAAACAGTACACAGTTTTGTTTAACGAAATATCTCATCTTATTTAATGAACATGGACGAATCTGTTTTCTGACGAACTGTCTGATTTCATGGTAGTGCCATAACAGTTTGAACCAACTTGATATAATGCGCGACAGGCGAATAACGGTTCTTCAACATATCGTGATCTTGAAGTATAGGGCTAATGGGTGAAGATCATTGAAGTTTAACGGCTATCTGTTAAATATTAAGATCGATATGAACATGTGTACATTTCGTTTTGATTAATCGTAATAAAATATATCTAAAACTGTAATGATAATTCTATTTCCCGTACAATACAAATAAATTTAAAAATGTAGCTGATTTAGGAGTAATGTACCTTTTATAAGCTTGGTAAACGTATTATCATGGATGCCGTTTGTTGTACTGACACACGGTTCTTCATAAGTAGCTGGTGTTTCTCATACGTTCAAAAAAATGGTTTTCTTATCATTCCCAGGTGATCGAGTAGGTCTTGTTTTAGTGGTTTAAGTACTAGATGTCATATGCTCAAATCTTATTTCTGATTTGAAAAATACCGACATTATAATTCCCAACTTACAAAGTAAGTAATATAAGAAAGTACTTTATTTATCTATTGTGATATGTACAGTGTACCTTTTTCAACCTTTTCAGACATTATGTGAACACGCAGATTACAATTAGTTATGTCCCCATTAATATCTCAACGCCCAATGTCCACAAATGACTAGGATTTGTAATCTTTATATATATATTAAAGTGTATATATATGTGTGTGTGTGTGTGTGTGTGTGTGCGTGCGTGCGTGCGTGCATGCTTGCGTGCGTGCATGTGTGTGCGTGCATACATACATACAGACAGAGATAGATAGAAAGATAGATAGATATACAGATATATATGTATATATTGACATCATGGTCCGTTTTGACATATAAACTTCTGGTACATGTCGTAAATGGTTAATTGTTTATAGAGTTATACAGGTAGCTAATATTAATAAAAATATTGAGGATATAAACTATATTAAGAAGTAAAGTCTTATTAACAAAAGATTGTAGATTTTATTTTTATTTTGATATACATACCTATGACAGTTTGACTCATGAAAAATGTGCGGGAGGAGTTGACAAAACCCGGACAATCACGGAACATGAAATCATGGAAATTACACACAAAACACGGAAGAATCACTGACAGATATATTTTAGGCATGGATTCACGGATATGTTACAGAAATTACTTAGATTGTTTTTATTGAAGGATTTATATGAAATAAGGATTGAAGTAAGAAATGTTAGTTGTACAACGAAAGAAATAGAGTTTCAAGTTCAGTCTGGAAATTTTACATGTTCATAATGTGATGAAATCCGAAAGGAAATCAAGTCTTGCACGTATCAAGGATAGCAATATCTTTGTTTCAGAATTTTATATAAACAAGAGTTTTAATGAACAGTTTCCAAGGCATCGCGAATCCGTGCACCTGAAATTTTACACCTGCGCGTTCAATTATTCAAACACACAGACTCATCGAGAAATCCATTGCGAGAAATGTTGAATAGGGTTGATAAGAATTAATAAACCTTCCAATGTTTTTATTGCAGGCTTTCTGTTCGTATTCATTACTATGTAACTCATAAAATAGGCAGGCCTTCATAAAGCTTATTCTTGTATTGATATCAGATTACATATTACAAAAATGAGGAATAAAGTTTTATTATGACATTTTAACAAAATAAAACATGTAATTCCTTAGTTCATTTTTCGCTGCAATTCGCCAGATCAGCAAAGTGTGTTCATGTTGTACTGCCTACTTTTCCATTCGTAGTTTGGGTATTCTTGGTATGTCCTGTGAATTGAAAAAAAACCCCAATTAGATCATTTTCTAAATAATCTTGATACCACTATAAAATTGAGGTAATTTGTCCTATTTCTTAAATCATAACATTATTGATATATTAAATAGCAAACACATTATTGTTGTGAGCTATGACAATACTGAGATACAAAGGAAACAACATCCTGATATGATGATATGAAAAATAAATAAGACCTTGGTATTTGTAAATAATATAAAAGTACGTACCATATATCCTTTATTTCCATTGGGATCAACTGGTGTTTTTAAGATGGAACTGTAAACAAAAATTATCAATAAGGTGTTGATATAAAAAAAAAACCCAACAATTTGGTGAAGTCAAAAAGGACAAAAAAATATTTTGCTTATATATATCTAACAATGTTTGTTCAATTACCATGTTCAATTATTGTAAAGCGACTTAATGACTTGGAGAAGCTTTCCCCGTATACAAACATTACATAGTTTGGACCAAAGTTTAGACCTATTCACAGAATCGAAGGCCTTCTGAAAGTCTAGAAAGCAACAATACAAACACTATTTATTATTTAAAGTTTTGTTGATTAATGATTGTAAAATAAAAATGGCGTCAACTGTAGAACATCCGGATCTAAAACCAAACTGCGCATCTGTTAATATATTGTTGTCTTTCTCCCATTCCAAAATTCTATTATTTAAAACACCAGTAAACAATTTACCAAAGCAACTAACAATAGAAATGCCTCTGTAATTATTGACATCATTAATATCACCCTTTTTATGTAAAGGAACAATACAACTTTTTAATCCATACCGCAGTATATGAACCGGACCCTAATATTTTATTAAACAGCTTTTATAATAAAGGCATCAAAATATCTTCACAAACAATAAAAACTTCGTTCACTATAAAGTCTTCGCTACAACTTTTGTTTAATTTCAACTTTCCAATTGCTTTTTTAATTTCATTACATGTGATTTCTTTGTCCAATTCATCATACACAACTTCATTATTATTTGCAGTACTAGTGTTATCCGAAGAATTATTCATATTGTTTTGGATAAGGTCCTTGAAGTGTGTGTAGAAATCTTCATTAGTTAGACTACTAATTTAACGTTTGCTTTTTCTTCTTGAAAATAAACGATAAAAATGTTTTGGATTCCGTTTCTTTGAATACTCTAACATATCACCCTCATGTTGTTTATATTTCCCTTTGAGTTTAAATTCGTATTTTTATACGTTTTCTTGGTATTCAAAATATTTATCCTATTCTCATGAGATTTCAATTTATAATTGTAAAGAATATGCTTATACTCTTTCGAAAGTTTCTTACACGTATCATCAAATCAGGGTTTATCACCCATACCTTGATTGCAAATAATAACATTTTTATTATTACAATTACCTATTATATCTTTAAATTCAGCAAAGGGCAATACACATTTGGTGTGTCCAGGGGTCCATGTTTGCCCAACTATCTATTTTGTATTGCTTATAGGAGTTATGAGATCGATCACTGTTCGTTATCTTCACCTTGCATTCATTAAAGACACTGTAAATATTATCAATACATACATCGACAACTGCAAAACAATTAAAATCAATATCTAAAACGCTTAACGAGACATTTCGTTCGAAATACAATGCGAGTTGTCTTGTTTCCATTTCACTGATTTACAAGGTATTCTACCGAACGAAGATTTAACTTCATGGTCTAGTGACATTAAACGTCTGCCAGATATCTGAAACGTTACTGGTGAATGACCCGAAAAAATAACAAAATTACCTGTACAAAAATCTATAATACTGTTACACATGTTATTTTCTGTTAATAAATAATCTAAGGTACCGTTTCCTCTAGAACAATAAAATGTAAAATCACCTGTCTCATCACCTGTGTCATCACCTGTCTCATCACCTGTCTCATCACCTGTGTGTCTACCATTTACAATTCTTAATCCTAAAGATTTACATAAATCTAACAATTCCGACCAAAATTATTTGTTTTTTTTATCCGAGTTCTTTCGTACACACAATTCTAGTTCATATTAATAAATAAAAGGACAATTTGAATAAGATAGTATGTGAGTCAGGTAATATCTTGTAATGAAATCATCTCTTTCACCTGTTCAGGCATTCAAATCGCCCATGACATACACTTAACCTTTGTTTTTCTATTTACAAATTGAATCTTCCAATAATTGAAAAATACATTTATCAATATCATAATAATCATAAAAAACGCTATTCTCTGGAGGCAGGTAACAAAATTCCAGGTATAGATCATTACTTTGTTCTGCAGTTAAAATTTTAAACCATATGATCCTGTCATGTACATTTAAACAACACAAATATCACGTGTTAAATAAGATTTACAAAAGATTACTATCCCTCCTCCCTTTATACATTTTCTTGGAAAAACAAATTTATCATATCCGTTGAGTTCCACAATATCACCATCAACCAACACTCGACCAAAAAACACGCAACCATTATTGTGGAAATAAAATCGGAGTTTGTCACTTTGTTTAATGATCTACAAATGTTCCATGAAATAATGGAAATATCACTCACCGCATCCTCCTATGCTTCGGACTGCGGCGGACGATTATGTCGGTACGCGATCGATGTATGGCAGATCTTCGATCCCTGACTTGAATTTCATTTTCACCAGCATTTGAAGGATCCATAAATCCGCTACTCCTATTCATTTTAGCTATACTGTGGTAGTTGGGGATTGTATCTGCAAATGCGCCGAATAGAAGACCGTAGACGATGATAAGGGGCAGTAACACCTGGTGAAATAATGGTATACCGACAGTTATTCACGAATGAAAAATTAAGATAGACTGAAATACTTGTATCCAAAAACTAATATCAATTATTTCTATTAACCCACATGTCAAGATATCTGATCAAATTTCCATATCTATGAACAGAAAGGGTAATTTTCATCACATCGAAAATATTCTAGGACCAATTGCTCCATTCCCACATCTTTGTTTTTTACATTCTCATCAGCATTGAGTTTACTTTATTGTTCCTCAATACGTGCATTGTATTGTTAAAAGATATTTCATAATTGTTCTTACCATTCTGAATTAGATCGCAGTAGTACCTAGGAAAACAGCGAACGTCACACATCATACGACCCACAAAATCGTTCATTATATACATAAATACTACGTCATCGGCGGAGTAGGTGTGGCTTTTCCCTACCACTCTCCACGATCAGGCCAAAGCACATATTAAAATGATAATATTCTTAACACAATAGTTCTTGGCATTTGATGTTGTACTAGTTTATGCATTGACAACAAGTGTAGTTATTCCATATAGTGCGTGTGAATGCATACTGTAATTGTTCAATTAGTACTTTATAAACATATCTTTTAAGTTTGATTGGTCAATGTGAGATAATCACTGCTCCTATTTACCTGACACCACCTATGTTGTTTCCAGGGGTCTCTATTTGTGATAGACTAAATTTTGTTGTGCTAATTGTCCAATCTTTGGCACTTTTAAAAACATTTTTGATTAAGCACTGCCAAAACCTTTTGTTATATTTATTATATTATGTTTTATTCGTCGGAGTTGTTAATTTCTTTAACATAACTCTTCGTATATATGTTGTCTTATGAATAAGTGCGTAGTCTAGTTGCAATATGATTTGCATTGGTTTAAATACTCTTGTCAATTATTTCCTCAAGAAATGACCTTTCTAATTTCTGGCAAAGGTGTTACGTTTCATTATAATTTTTATACAATCAAATTCAAAGTCCCTTTTGAATTTCAAATCATTAACATCATGGCGAATATCACTTTGACGTACATCATATTGTACATCATATAATATAATACGCACAAGTACTCTGAAGTTGAAATAAAAAAAATATGCTAAAGTTCCTCATTGACAATATCTTCGTGGTCTTTGGTGATCAGGTCTTCCAACAGTCTGTTGGAATTCCCATGGGCACGAATTGTGCTCCTTTGTTAGCTGACCTGTTTTTATATTCATATGAAGCAGAATTCATTAAAAAACTTCTACGTGAGAAGAAAAAATCTCTCGCTGTGACCTTCAATTCGACTTTTAGATATATCGATGACGTTTTGTCTATTAACAATGATAGCTTTCATTCATATGTCGATTTGATATATCCCTGTGAGCTCGAAATAAAGGACACCACAGAGTCGTCCACTTCTGCTTCATACTTAGATATTTTATTGAAAGTAGACATTAACGGCAAACTAACAACTCAACTGTATGACAAACGGGATGATTTCAGCTTCTCCATCGTCAACTTCCCACATTTATGTAGCAATATTCCATTATCACCTGCATATGGTGTTTATATATCTCAACTGATTCGATATGCAAGAGTTTGTTCTGCGTATAGTCAGTTTTTAAATCGAGGTAAGCTACTGACAAACAAGTTGATGGTACAGGGATTTCAACAGTCTCGATTGAAGTCAGCATTTCGCAAATTCTATGGTCGTTATAACGATCTACTTCGTCAATACAACCTCGCATTGGGTCAAATGCTGTCTGACGTGTTTCATACCGATTGTTAAGCCGTTCTTGGCACACTGATTTGACTGCGGATAACTCCGTTTACCTGATCAGGATATGGGGCTCACGGCGGGTGTGACCGGTCAACAGGGGATGCTTACTCCTCCTAGGCACCTGATCCCACCTCTGGTGTGTCCAGGGGTCCGTGTTTGCCCAACTATCTATTTTGTATTGCTTGTAGGAGTTATGAGATTGATCACTGTTCGTTATCTTCACCTTGCATATGTATATGTAGCTGACGAATTCGAATAGTATTTGTTGTTAGTAACATTTACTATATATTGTAGACGAAAACAAAGGGAAAAATTCCTACGAATGGAAAGTCAGTCCAAGAACAGAAGGTGAGTTGGCATAACAAAACACTTTAAAAATAATTTTGTGAATTCTCTTTGGGCTTGAAAATTGAGAAGGTATTCTGTTTAAATGCACAGATATAGGGGATTTCATTGGTAAAGCGCAGGGGCTCCCAGGGTCTCGCCTCTTGCACTCCTACCAGGGCTTTGCCCTGGACCCACTGGGGGCCTCAAGGCGGTCCCCAGACTCCTTGCCATACTTTGGGTACACTTCATTTTCTTTCTGTCGACACGCCTGATACATGTACAATTTTACATGCCAATTACTGATTTCCCTTCAATAATCATCAAAGAGATAAATTGATTGTAACAAAATTTGCTAAATAGATACTAAATTGTGTTGAGTTTGCGATTTGATTATCATGAAAAAGAATGTTCCTCTCTTCAACAAAGAACGAGCAATCATAAAAACATGTAATACATCTTCTATATAATTTAAATTGCATAATTCATATAATCTTTTGTTTCTAGAGGAATTTTTTGCCCAGTATTGCTGATTTTCCTCTTTCAATTCTTAAGTCATATGCACTTATTGGGAATCTACATAGAGCTTTTCTTAATTCCAGGGATTTCATGAACATGTAATATTCCATATCAGAATTTTCTATGCACAAAAACAATGTATTGATATTTTCTGATTTTTGGTCCCCTCTACGTCTTTTTGATCCATATAGGGAGAACATTTTCTTAATTGATTCTCTGTCTGTTTAATGAAAAATAAGTATATGGGATTTTTAAATTTGGATACCAAAATGCCCATTTGTTTTAAAGATAACATATTATGCAAAAACAATTTATGTTGCATGAATTCAGATTGATATTCTCTGTGTAAGCAACGTGTAACAATGCTGATTCTGCACTATTTTGAAATCTATGACAGTATTGTAAAATACTTTAGAATATTGAATGACAAATGTAACATCTACCTAATTATGAAACTATACAATATAAATACTTCTTGATCCGGCACCCAATAGATGTTTACAAAACGTGATATTCTTGCTTCTTCAACAAAAATGGAAAACGGAATTATTCACATCTAGCTCTAAAAATCCATTGTTATTTCGGATTTCAAACATTTCGGTTGAGCATCACTGAAGAGAGATTATTTGTCGAAATGCGTATCTGGTGCATCAAAATTGGTACCGTATCAGTTTTACATCTAGCGATTAGTTATCCAAAAAATAAATTTGTTAAACACCACTCTGATTCCACGCACAAGTACTCTGAAGTTGAAATTAAAAATATGCTGGAGCTCTTCATTGACAATACATACTGTATATTCGAAGACTTTGGTGATCAGGTCTTCCAGCAGTCTGTTGGAATTTCCATGAAAACGAATTCTGCTCCTCTGTTAGCTGACCTGTTTTCATATTCATATGAAGCATAATTTATTCAAAATCTTCTACGTGAGAAGAAAAATATCGACGACATTTTATCTATGACGGGTGTGACCGGCGGAGGGGGATGCTTACTTTTTTTAGGCACTTTATCCCGCCTTTGGTATATCCAGGGCTCCTTTTTTTGCCAAAATATATATTTGTATTGCTTATAGGAGCTATGAGATTGATTACTGTTTGTTATATCCACCTTTCATTCAAGCTTTCCATTTGGTGATATCATGTTAATCTCTGTCTTTTCCCAGCATGCATATTGAAAGTCTTCAACATATCTCACAGACATATAAAGCAATAACTTTTACCTATTGGTCAAAAGAATTTAAAATGTTTGAATGGGTGGATTTATAAATTTGATGTTTTCAGAAAGATTGAATGAGGTTAACAGCTTTATTGTTTCTATAAGATATTGCTTCTTTGAATTAACCACAGGAGGGGGATATTACACCTAGATATTTATATTTGTTAACCTATTCAATACATGTGTTACCAAACATGAATTTTCCTTTGATTAGTTGGCCGCCTTTATTAGAAATGACTACTATCGTATTTACATTTCAATTTATAATTTCTAAACACAAATCATTCCAATATTTTTCAAGCAAGTTGAGTTTGTTTTGTAGTTCATTTATACATATGTATATTATCTGCTTTCTCTGTTGAAAAATTAAAAATACTGGAACTGGAAATATCGCAATCATCTTTATGCCGTTCAATACCCCCCTGATTTTATCTATCGTTATATGCGTATGTTATTTCTAATATTCAGTCTTGATATCCCACCTCTGGTGTGTCCAGGAGTCCGAGTTTGCCCATCCTATTTTGTATTGCTTGTAGGAGTTATGAGATTGATCACTGTTCGTTGTCTTCACCTTTATAGGAGTTATGAGATTGATCACTGTTCGTTATCTTCACCTTTATAGGAGTTATGAGATTGATCACTGTTCGTTATCTTCACCTTTATAGGAGTTATGAGATTGATCACTGTTCGTTGTCTTCACCTTTATAGGAGTTATGAGATTGATCACTGTTCGTTGTCTTCACCTTTATAGGAGTTATGAGATTGATCACTGTTCGTTGTCTTCACCTTTATAGGAGTTATGAGATTGATCACTGTTCATTGTCTTCACCTTGCATAAAGTACGCGGTAGTCCTACGGTGTCCCATTTGTACTAGAAATAAGTCATTCCCATACATCGACGACGAGAGACCTACCATGTCACTTTCTAAAATCATTGAATCACTTTGCAGGTGAAATTCTTTTTCATTTAGTAATATATATCAAATACCATGACTAGTATCCCAAAAATTTGATCCGTTTTATTACAAAAATGTTCAAAAACTCCAAAATATTCATGTGTATGTCTTGTTTTGTTAAAAGCCAGCATCATTCTGCTTGAACAAATAAGGGTATTTACTTTTGACTGCCCCTTCTGAATCCGCCACTGTTATCCACAAGATACCTTGAATTCAGCCATCCGAGACTTTATTACATAACCTGCCTGATGATGCTGAGATCCATATTGTTTATCTCGGGAAAGGGGATGTTATGATTTACACTAGGACTCCAAAATTTGGTATTTAATTGTTTTTATTTGGGGGTTGTGTTGGAATCCAGTCCTGTGTTTCCATCAATTCAAATCAAACCTTTTTCTTTTACAAACTTTATTTCTCAAGCAGCTCTACTTGGAGTTAAATTAGGAAAAACACAAAGAAATCAATACCAGCTGTCATACGCAATTTAGTCTTTAAAATGTTTGTTTACCTATATCATGATAAACTTCAGATAGCATGTATGTTATATTCTAAATTAATGCAATATATACTTCTTTCGCAAACTGAAAGAAATTCTTAATACATGACATTTGAAATTAAACATAGATCCAATCCAATATACACACAATGCAAAATGTTTGAATCAAAATATTATTTCTATATTACTCATTATTCATCCTTCACCTACAATGGAGGAACACCACATCAAAGTATAGCAATACAATAATGAAGTATTTCTTTCATTGCAAAAATGTGGATCGGAAAGACCTTCATAAGGGTTTTAAGAAGGATATTGATAGAGTAAGCATGGCTGAATGAAGTGTGCATTTATTTTAGAATTTTACCCTATTAGAATAACTGTCTCTGGATGAATTACAACGGGGGAAAACAGCACAATTTGCTATTTTCAAAATCTGTAATGTAAGTGAGTAATTCATTCATTTATAGTAACGTGATCCTTTTAAGACATTATGTAGGTAGCTTAGAATTAATTAAAAAATCTGGTGCATCAGACCTATACACCATTTTGAACACAAATCAATGCATTAATCAGTAATGTACACAGAGCTTTACCAAAATTTCACCATGCTCCTATTATAATATCGCATTGCCTAATGTCAATAAATGATAAATGACGAAAATTTGTAAACTTCACAAAAATTCATATATCTACTAAATGAAGTATCTTTGCAGGGCTTGGTGATAGACACTAATTCTACATCACTGAAAACATGTCACAATGACAAACCTTTGATATTTTTACATATATACTTTTTCACATTAATCGCCCGCCCCTATTTCTTTGAACAGGGTAATATTGGACATAGACTTAGACTATATATGGAATTTTATTATAACGCAAGACCATTAAATTCTGCAATAAACTGCAATTTTTAAATGAAAATGATGAATTTGAATAATCGAAGTATATACATTTAAATTACATTTATTTGCTCCTACTTGAAACTATTCTCGAGATCTTGAATGCACAACATTTGGAAAAATACTCACCAGATTTGTGTGCATATGTCAACTCATATTAGCTTCATTAATGTAGATATAGAATCTACAATACACGTTTTATGATAGACTCTATGTACATAGCAGAAGTCTCGAAAGCTGACACTTAAAGGTCATATGAAAGATTTGATATTAGTGGTATTTTACTTATTAATCACAAAGATGGGCGTGAAAGAAAGTTAAATCGTGGATAATAATTTGTATAATTTGCATTGATATGAAATTAAGCCGTAAACTCGTTCATTGAATGAATTTGTTATCTACTAATCGTTCTCGAAATAAACCCGGACAAACCAGCCAACACCTACATCAAAGAGACAGAAAAAGTATGGAAGATGAAGAAATCCTAAATAGTATTTGTAATGTACTTGTAAATTCTTACTCTCGAATATTATTTTACTGTTCTACACATACATGTACATAGAATATATACCAACTCTGTGAATCACAACAGAAACAAAAAATAACTAGTTCTAATTGTAACGGAGATCGTTATGGATGTTCCCCAATATACATAATGTACCATCACCACTAAAGAAGCGGTGCCATTGTGCTTCAGCACAACAAATCATTTTACATATACAGTTTTTATTGTATGAACCTATGATGTCTATATCATTCCACTTTTTCTTTCATAAGGGAATTTATCGATTATCTAAATATCTGCCAATCAAAGCAAAGCACATGCGCATGCATATTGATCATTTTGACCAATATATATATCAATATGATTAATGACCCTGTTGTTCTTGAGAAGTTTTTTATAAGATTTTTATAAGATTAATCCTATACATCACCATTGAAAAACTTTGATACGCTATTTTGGTCCCACACTACCCAAAAAACCCGATTAGGGGTCATTTTCAGATGAACTTTATGTCAGCCAATCAGCGTGTCGGCTTTGAAATCGTCGGTGTTCACAATTCAAGGAAAGTGGCTGGGATTGTTTGGTATGAAAGAAAACATATCACAGCTAGATGTGACGTCACAATGCACCGTTGACGTCGACTGGCGTTATATTCCTCGCGTTATTTAAGTAAACCATCTTGAAAACTACTCAAATCGTACCCATCCCTATTTATACATAAATCGGAATTCACAATCAATTCAATTTGGGTGTATTTCATATCGTACGTTTTGTTGTTTGTTTTAATAATAATAACATTGAGAACTGAGTCGTCTGTAGCATTATTAATTTGTATACAAGAAGTTGCCCAAGTGACGGACAAGTTTTTCAACTTCTTTTTCTGAAGAGTTCCAAAATTTTATAGTTCCGATATCTCGTATTGTTATGCCACTCTTTACATATTAATTTTGACTACGGATTACTCCATTTTTCTGGTCAAAATATAGGGTTCACGATGCGTTTGATGGGTTAACATTGGATGTTTTCTCCACCTCGGTGTCTGATTCTACCTCTGGTGTTTCCAGGGACCCGTGTCTGTATTTTAAAATCATTGTAGAAGTTTTCAGATTAATCGCTGATAACAATTCATTACATCTTGGTATTGATACAAAGTCACCTTCTGTAACATTACATTCACTTAATTAGGTTATAACAATACTAATATATATGCAAGACTTATGAGTCTGATCTTTGTTCACCATCTTTATCTTTTACATAATTGAGAGTTGTTTTGCTTTGTATCTCAGTTTTTCTATGGCTTAGAACTATCAAGGTGTTGTTCTCTTTGCAAATATGCACTGTTACGTGTGTGGCATACCTATAAGCAATTTGAATTTGGCGTTCAACGATAAAGGCATTGCAATATATCGATTTGAATTACATACATCTTTACAATTTATCTACCGTCGAAAACCAATTAAACGCACTGACAATCGTGATAAAAGGGGAGATAATATGTCATTTACAAATCCATATTGATGTACGACATACCCCTTCCATATTTTTCATTTCAATTTGTAGATTGGGGAACTTTGAATCTGACTACAGTTTCCGGATTAAAGCAGAGGGGGGAAAAGTGAAAAGACACTATAATACTTGGCGAGGCGAAAATAGTTGAAAAAGTTAAACGATGTTCAATTTTACTCTGAAATAAGTCATGTTCCATATATATCTTTGATAATTTCACCTGAAATATGCATTTAATTCCACCCTGTTCGCTGTTGAATTGCCCACATTTCCTTGAACACGAGTAAATGATAACCGTACTTAGTGATTTGTGCTGTCGTAAGTTATTCTTAAAACAGACCGAACTAAACAAAATCATCAAACGTCCTTTGTCATTTATAACTGACGTTTCACACAGCAGATTATGCGTTGATCCAGGAATTAATCCCAGGAGTCAACCTCTGTCATTTTTAGGAATGGGTTTATAAATAAGAATTCAAACATACAGTTTCTATTACATAAAATATATGCAAGACCCATCCCTTTTTGTCTATCAATAATTAACACTGTTGAGGGATAGGTTCCCATCTGGGCTAATGCTGCTCTTGTAATTAATCACAGTTTAAGAGGTGGAATAAATTGATAGTTTAGATGAAAATGACATGGAGTGATTATGGAGTACATATAATGCTGTGTGTATTTTTCAATCGAAGGAGGGGTCAGTATCTTGATCCATACTGCATCCGCTCTTGCAACACAGTAGGGGTTACATATATATGTAGATAACTATTGTTTTAAAATGAATAAAGAGGATGGTGAAGCTGAAGTCATCCCGTATGTCAAAACATTGAGTTGTTAGTTTGCTGCTGACGTCTATGCTCAATAAAATATTTAAGCATGAAGCAGATAAGGAAGACTTGGTTGTGTCTTTTATTTCCAGTACACTGAGTTGTATTAACTCGACGTATGAATGAGAATGCTATTTGTTTATAGTTTACACGTCGTCGATATAGAATGGCAAACTAACAACTCAACTTTATGACAAACGGGTTGATTTCAGATTCTCGATTATTAACTTGTGGATCACAACAAGATATTTTTCTCGAGTAGAAGCGTTTGAATAATTTCTGCTTCATGAAAATATAGAACAGGTCAGCTAAAAAAGGAGCATAATTCGTGCCCATGGGATTCAAAGACTGTTGGAAGACCTGATCACCAAAGACTACGAAGATATTGTCAATGAGAAACACCTGCATAATTATAAAGAATCCCTGATGTGTTCGTTCCTCATAATGAATTAAAAACTAGACTTTTTGATATCATAGGAGTTCAGAATCTTATGTAAGGTGACATTTTTGGTGGAAAATAACATCTAAAATTATTCAAATTCGTCATCCAAAAAAAGACTCCGATGCAGATGACTGACTTGAAACAAAACAGTAATGAAATAGTTCAGTTAAAGATTAAAATGTTAATATTGTAAATTAAAGATGAAGATAACGAACAGTGATCAATCTCATAACTCCTACAAGCAATAAAAAAATTAAGTTAAAATAAAATTGTGATTTGTTTAAGTTCATTCAACAATGAAAGAAATCTTCTCAAACATGATTTATTTGTGTATTGTAGTATGCACTTTTCAAAACATTGAATACTTATGTACCATTCGGAATAAACAAAAGGGACATATTGATGTCTTGTATGCTTAACCTACTAGGCACCTTATCCCACCTCTGGTATATCCAGAGGTTCATATTTGTCCAACACTCTATTTTGTATAGCATGTAGGAGTTATGAGATTGATCACTGTTCGTTATCTTCACCTTGCATATAGGAGTTATAAAATTGATCACTGTTCGTTTCATGCATAGGACTTTTTCCATGAACTGATTTTAACAATCTATATGCATATATTGAAGTATTTATGATTACATGTAACTACTTACGTAACATTTCTCAAGTTTGTATATCACTCAGGCGAGAAGTTGACTGCTTTATGAACAAACATTTCTATAATCTTACTGCTTACCATATATCTAATTGTTAATTTCAGTATGAGTCTCTTACCTTTTCCGAATGTTTTTCCCGCTATATCAACTATGACGTTAGTTTTCAATTGTAATACTCATTGTCACGTCATAGTCCTTTTGAGCTAGGTTGCTATGATAAATAAGCCGGACTGAAGTCATGAAATACAATTATTTCGTGCAGTTTCGCCAATAGGTATTGTCATTTTGATTTATTGTTCGTTTCATATCGAATGCAAAACAAGTAAGTCATCAATATTGTTCAACATTGAAGAAAAAACACCCACTTGGACTAACCTGGGGAAGGGGTACATGTACCTTGCTTGACTGAAATGAACCCTTAACATTAAACCCTAGGAAACGATGCTGTTACACTTTCTCATACGTGAATGTATGAATGAATGTATGAATTTATTTTGCTGATCAAATCTCTCAGAAGTTCCTATATAACGTATACATGTATCTAAATATTTGTTTATTTCGTAATATACATGTATATTCTTAAAGACAATAAATTATTTGATGTATGCATATGGCGGTTTTGTTAATTTCAGTTAAAGTACTAGTGTATCATATAGATTGATACAGCCCAGTAGCTAAGTACTTCGTTACTGGCTTGAAAATACGGATGTATATTTAATTGCTGTTATAAAATTTAGAAATTCATTTCAAAATTAAGGATTATCTCCCTCATGCATAGCTCTTATCCTTGGACGAATTTGGCTCCACTTTTTTGGCTATATTTAGCTCTAAAACTTCATAGTTATTTCGGATATCAAACATTTCGGTTGAGCATCACTGAAGAGACATTATTTGTCGAAATGCGCATCTGGTGCATCAAAATTGGTACCGTATAAGTTTTACATATGGAATATTTGTACATACTTAATGATAAAAACTTACATCTATTAGCTACAATAAATCAAAAGTATTTGACACACACTCTCCGGTTTCGAGAATCATTGCTTGATGTTTCAATTCTGTCATACCAAATGTAAAATCGTGCACAACGGCTCTCTCCCAACCGCAATATTTTGAAAGGGGAATTAATATGCGTTTCATAAATGTACACTTCCCATCCACAATAACAGGTTCTTCTTCTTCCGTGTAGTAAATATCGACATACTGAAAGTTTTGTTTTGATGTCGCAGCACAGTATGTTCGAGAAATATTCAATCCAGTCGTTGGAACCGTTGTGTTCTTCGCTATGAGCAGATCAAAAGCCCCTTCACACCTTTCCTCGCCAAATTCATTTGTTATCTTTCTGCCCTCAGGATGTTTGCCTTTTTCGAAAGGAGCATAACCCTCTACGCCATATGAAAATCGCATTTTTCGACAGGATATTGTGACAGGATAATACCCAAACAGTACAGCACCTTTGACAACTGTTAAGTCGGAATCTTGTGGCATAATGATGGTTTTCTCTGGAAAGGTTCTCTTCAATTCACTCTGTAAAAGATTTGATCCGCCATATCCACCCACCAATAGGACACTTTTCACTTTTGAATTTAGTTTGATCACATTTAATATGTGCTCCTTGATTTTTCCTATGGATTTATCGAAAAATGTTTTCATTAAAGAAGGGCTGATTTTTAATTTCCCCTTCTGTAAGGAGACTAATTCTTTGCCATAAAAGCTACTTATTTTGTTATTCAGCGTTTCGAAATCACAATTTTCCAATAAAACAGCAGGCAGTTTGAGCCTAAAGTTTTCGCAATATTCATCCGACACTATTCGCTTTTTATTTTCAAAGCCCCTACAGGTGATAAGATATTCTTCAAGGTCGTTATTTTTCAGATTTTCAATGGCCTCTTTTCCGAACAAGACCTCGAGCATTTCCAAATATTCCACATTGACACAGTCACCACCGTAAGGGCCCCCACTTGCCGAGTAAAGTTCTGTCAAATTACCATCCTCATTCACCTCGTGCACACCAAAATCCGCAGTGCCACCTGATAAAACAAAACTATTCCATTTTTAATCTGTAGTAAATAGTTGTAAAGATATCGACAAAAACATTCAATATATAACCAAGAAAAGCGTATAGTAGTAGAGGCCACCAGAGTGTCCGTTCTTTCACGCTAATTGGTGGACATTTCGATGTAAGAGGAGCTATCACATCCAAGGATGAATCTAACATAAAGATGATGAAAACCCTTACTATTCTGACGATATTTCCAGAGCATCATGCTGTTGATATGAATCTTAAGATGACGTAGCGATGCCTCGGTGGTTAGAGCGTTGACTTTGTGTCGGAGATCTTATGAGTTTTAGTCCTGCTCATACCATGGCAGTTTCAAACTCAAGACGTAAACATAGGTAGTGGCTGTTCTCTAGCCAAATGTTCGTCATTTAAGTAGTGGGGGTCTTTCAGATTAGACTTTCAAAACTGAGGTTCCTTGCTGCGGCAGGTTTTGAGAATCTTTCACCCACCAGCTTCAGAGAAATTGATATGGCGTTTGCGGGCGTAGCATGGACATTACTTTATCGTACCCACGCCTACCGTGAGACATGACCTTCAAATTCGTGTTTAAGGTTATATTCAAAAGACCCCTGAATTTCACTTATAATGCCGGACACTTGACAAAGGAACAGTTACTACCTAGTACTTAGGTTTATTAACGTCTTAAGTTTGACACAGCTTTCGTATCTACAATCGAACTCGGACCTTCCGGTTGTGAAGCGAGCGCCCTAACTACAGATGCTCATAACGTCAGGGTACCCTTGATATGCATAACACAGAAAGGCTTCTACTTCGAATTACAGCGATATGACTGGATCACAGAATCGTCCACTTCTGTTTCATACTTAGATATTTGTTTGAAAATATATATAAGCCGAAACTAGCGACTCAACTTTATGATAAACGGGATTATTTCAGCTTCTCCATCGTCAACTTCCCATATGTTTGTAGCAATTTTCCATTATAATCTGCACATGGTGTTTAAATCTCTCAATTGATTCGATACGCAAGGGATTGTTCTGGGTATGATCAGTTGTTTTTTAAATCGAGGCAGGCTACTGAAAAACAAATTGATGGTGCAGGGATTTCGACAGTCTCGTTTAAAGTCAGCATATCGCAAATTCTATAGTCGTTATAACAAACTAGTTTGCCAATACAACCTAGATTGGGTCAGATGCTGTCTGACTTGTTTCATACCGATTGTTAGGCCGTTCTTGGTCCACTGATTTTGACTACGGATAGCTCCGTTTACTCCATCAAGACATAGGGCTCACGGCGGGTGTGACCGGATGAGAGGGGATGCTTACTCCTCCTAGGCATCTGATCCCACCTCTGGTATATCCAGGGGTCCGTGTTTGCCCAAATCTCTATTTTGTATTGCTTATAGGAATTACATTGTATGAGATTGATCACTGTTCGTTATTTTCACCTTTCATCATACAGATGTAACTCCCCTCAGTGGCATTGACCTTTGACCCATGACTCCAAACATCTATATTCTTTTGATTCTTTCAAAAATCACCATCGGAAATAAGTGTGCAAACTTTGATACCTCTCAGTGCCAGAATATTCTTTGGATTTTGCCTATAATGTTACACACTTTTACCCTACATAGAAGAGCATTTGATATATACCCATCGCAACGTTGTGGGAGGATGATAAGGGCAATACAATGCAAAGTGACCAGATTTCTGAACGAATTTAGATTGTGAAAATCTGTACTCACCCCAATCTATACCCAGAATGTAAAATATAAACTGAAATATATAACAGTACACTCCAGAAACTCAACTATCTAGAAGTAGTTTATTGGTCAATTATATGTCATTAAGTTTTCATGTAATCAATAGATACCTCCTAGATCAGCAACTAAATACTGGTGACCTGGGGTTTTAATGTTTGACCCTTCACCACATGGCATGTTTTCTGCTGTAACTTTTAAGCAATACACAGAAGCAGCTTCCGGCTCTAGAGCTAACATGAGTTGATCGCTCGGTATACCAGCCTAAAAGAAAATAAAAGAACCAACTAGTTTGAAGATGTTCAGACAGCAGACACACTATCTCCTACACGGGTAACCTTCAAATATTATGTCGATCACATTGATAACCTACATTCGTACAAAGAATGGTGACCCCTAGTCCACGCTATCGATCGACGGCTTATCTTTGTCCACAACAAATCAATATTAGAAGTTGATTCGGCACAGTTGTAAATAAATATTGAAAATCAGAATGACACATTCCATAAAAAACAATCATTACTGCTAGCACTTTCTCCATGTCTACATGGTTCATCAGGCAGTTCAAATATATAGTTGCTAAACAATTTTTGTATATTTGAACTGCCTGATGAACCATATAGACAAGGAGAAAGCGCTAGCAGTAAATGATTGTTTTTATGGAATATGCCATTCTGATTTTATATATATATATATATATATATATATATATATATATATATATGAATTTGTTAACTTATTACGTTGGTTTTCACACCTTGTCTTTGTTGGTAAGGCTAATTGCAACCTCATTGTAGAAATGAATTTATTTTCACATTTGGCAATTCAATTCATACACCAAGTTCCAATTCAAAAGACGAAAATCTTCAAAATTTAAAGACGTTAAATATCACAGTCAGTGGGTTGGATGATAGTAAATTACCGTTCCTGTAGTGGATAGTGAATTCCAAAACTTCATCAAAACGCTAACAAAGAGAGATATATTGCAGAATCCAGTAAATGTTCTACCAAACCCTTATTTTTACTCCTCATGAAGATTTTAGATGCTGGAATTGAGAAACCTCAGCCATATTGTGCCACAACATATGTAACCTTTATACAAGAAGTAGTGTAAATCAAATGTAGATTCTCAGAAAGTCTAAAGAACATTTAGTAAATTTGCTGTCACAAAACTTTTCCAAAATGAACATCATCAAAATGTAGTACTTTACACCACGCTTTTTCTATCAAATTGTTTAATGACTAGGCTTTTTGAGATCATAGACACTTATACGAGTATCTTCAATAAAAATGGTATTCGGAAATATTCATATATTGATTGATTGATTGTATATTGTTTAACATTTCTCTCGAAAAATTTTCACTCTTATGGAGACGTCACCATTGCCGGTGAAGGGATGCAAAATTTAGGCCTATGCTCTTCTCTTATGGCCATTGAGCAGGGATGGGTCTTTATCGTGCCATACCTGCTGTCATACGGGGCCTCAGTTTTAATTCGGTCTCTTACGAAGTACCGCCCCATTTAGTCGCCTATTACGACAAGTAACGGGTACTGAGGACCTATTCTAACCCGGATTCCCACGGGATTTCATATATTGAAATATCAGTCACTGAGGAATAACTTTTTATCAAAACATCTCTCTGATTCTATGCGCGGATACATGTACACTGAAGATGATAAATTCAGGAAGCTGGGGTTCCTCATTCACAATATTTACATAGTCTTTGGTGATCAGATCTTCCAACAGTCTGTTGGAATTCCCATGGGCACAAATCATGTTCCACTATTAGCTGACCTAGTTTAGTATGTTGATAATGCTGAATATATTCAAAGGTTTCTCCATGAGAAGAAAACATATATTGTGGCCTTCAACTCGACATTTAGATATATCAACGACGTTTTATCTATCAACACCACGCCTTTTCATTCATGTGTCGATTCGATATCATATCTCAGTGACCTTGCAATAAAATACATCACAGAGTCTTCCAAATATGTTTCATATTTGGGTATTTTATCAAACATGGACGTCAACGACAACGGCAAACTAACAACACATCTTTATGACAAACGAGATGACTTCAGTTTCTCCGTCGTCAACTTTACGAGAGATGTCATATTTATGTAGCAATATCGGCTTCACCTCGGTCAACAATGGTTTTTCACGGGGTGTCAATTTCACATATTATCTTACAAAACGTAAAAGTTTTATAATACCTCCTGCAAATTTGTGCGAGAAGATCAAAAGCAGACGGTGTATTACGGAAGTTTTTCTAGACCACGATGTGTCAAACAATGGTAAAATGTATATGAAGACATCTTAGTTTTAATATTGTCAATATTACAACGTATATAGGATAAGCTGCAATAACCTTACAAACAATTGCCGTATCTTTAGGGAAGATACAGTTTATAAATAAAACATGACACCTATTTACTTCATGATTGTAAATACTAGTACAGTTATACAAAACTTATCATACATGCCATTTTTATTTATTCATCTATTTTTGGCACTCATATTAAACTCACCTCCTCGATCCACTCCTTTTTATATGGAAAGTATATGAAAAAGCAGCGGATCGTGAATTTCAATCCTACTGTTCTTTAAGAGTAAAATCAAATATTATATACAGCACAGCAACTACAGACAGATGTCAAGTTGTCTTGTTTTACTCTTTTGTATGTACATGTATGTACTGTTTTACTGTATGTGCATTCGCCCAGACTGTATGTTGTATTCTCAAGCACACATACAATTCATATAACACACCACAACGTTGCACACAGATGATCTATAAGCTTACCATTACGGACGCCTCTCTCATGAACTGCTTGGCGGAGTCAGTCCATATAGCAGGGATTGTCAGAATAAATTTTATGTCACCCATATCCACACCTGTCCCTCTCTCGGTTAAAGTTGATACCAATGCGTCTTTCAGATACTTTAGAGACATTGAGAACACCAAAAGGGCAGGGACGTTTCTTGTAGAAACATCTTGCAATACTGTGTCCCTCCTCACTGGCTGAATATATCAGATAATTTATTAGTAATATCTTTTACACACGTGTACTTAGAAATAATCACTAATATTGATCAAAGAACAAGTTTTTGGCAGAAATATACCGCGTTTTTTAAACTCCATAAAACTTAATTGCGTTAAAAGCCTAGGATCTGCTCAATTCAATGGTATATAATCTATGTACATTCAGATTAATAAATAGAACTCCTACGCTGAAAACGACGGCCATATTTGCAAAGCAATATGTTTTTCTAACCCGACGTCATAGTATGTACGGGTACGGCAGCGCATTCGCAATTGTCATTAATTTTAAAATGGATTTACTACCTTTGTTATGTATTTGGCATCGCGTTTAATCAGTTAAAAAAACTAACATGAAGTAGATAGAAAAGTAAATGGATAACTTCACGAAAATGATTTATACAACATTGATTAAAGCGGATTTTGTTGAAAGGCACGGTTTATCTCGAAGATAAGAAGAGCGCACTCATTAGGCAAGGTTGATTTAATTTAGGTTTTCGGCGACGTTTTTCTGTTTATCCCGGACTAATGAAGGTTGAAAATTTACCACTATTAATTTTACAACTATTATTACACTCCCTGTATAAAAATGAACAGGCATAATCTACGTCCTGAATATGCAGGCTATGTCTGTCCGCTTTTCTAAAGAGAATAGTATTAATAGTGTGGATTTTTTCTTCCGAACTGAAGACCCCGTAAAAATAAGACCATATTTTGATATCTCTTGTATACATTATATAAACATCATTGAATATATATGTTATTAAGGTGCGCAATTTCATTTTTTCATAAGCGAACGTGCACATAGGATTTTGCTACATGTAATAGATAGCAAACAAAGCGTTATAGTTGTGAAAGATTTGATCATGATAACAATATAAAAGGATATTTTAAAGTAAAAAAAAAATACGCAAATTGCTGCGACGTATTCATTGAAAATGTCATTGTGTTTATGAAATACATTATTCATGCAAGTGTATCAAAGGAAGCGAATTAATGAGATTTTCATAAACAAAAATGGTAATATGAAACAAATTCGCAAAAAATGAAATCTTCTCACGACGGGTATGACAGGTCCACGGGGGGGTGTTTACTCCTCCTAGGCACCTGATTCCACCTCTGGTATATCCAGGGGTACGTGTTTGCCCTATTCTTTATTGTGTATTTCTTATAGAAGTTCGTTGTTCGTTGTCTTCACCTTTCACCCCATTAAACTTACTTCGAAGCTGTAATGCTAAACACTCATCCCCTATAAACAACTTTTAGAAAAGAATGCCGGAGGAGAAGTATGATAAAATGAAATGCAGATAAAGGAAGAAACAAATGAGAACCAGAGTAAGCAATTTGTTTGTCACCGGATTTTAAGAGAAAGGGAATTCGATGACCATGTCCGCTTGCACAATCGATCCGTTTCGCATTCGCGTTAAATTCAAACTGATATATGTTCAACGAACTCCAGATCCTCATTCAAACACTCACCCATCCCAAATCGTCCCTCTACTCGTGTTTTTAAGTGTGAAATCATGATCGATAACTGTGAAGCGTTTCTTCGTTATTTAGTAACTTTAGCATTTTCTTTGTAAATATCATTGGTATTTGTTTACTTTATCACACTAGGCAAGTGGCTGGCATATCTGTATATTTTGCATTCATCATTGTTTAACACTGTAAGATTCGGGCAAACCTAATCTCGGCTGAAATTCGGCTCAGCTGGATATTTGGAAGCGAACAGCAGTGTCACCTAAGTGCACATTAATTGCTAGAACCGGCCGAAGCTGGAAGTAAATTCGTAGGCATGAATTATGATGGACTGCTCCGAGATTCGGTGAAGGCGTCAGTCCAAATATTCAGCCGAGTCGAATCTCAGTCGAGATTAAGGCAAACCAAGTACGATCCCGTTTGATAATAGACCGCTCGGTTTTCGCACGTTAAAGTACGTAATTGAAGTCATGCAATGTGCCATTATGTGGGAGGGTAATGTTAAGGACTTTATATAGTCTTCTATTGGTCGATTCTTGGGCTTATAAAGCTCTATCAAAACTGGCAAAGACATTTTTGAAAGCATGGGATGGGACTCTATTTGTATTGTCTAGCCATTTGAAAAGAAAAATAACTTTCAAAATATGTATTAACATAACTTCAAGGTAAATTAATGTTTGCAATAATTTCATGTTTTAGCATTCATAAAGAAATGCTTTTTTCAAACTTTTCTATGATTATACTGTTTGCAAAATACATGCTTTAAAAAATATTATATTGTACATGTATATGAAATGTAAAGCATACTGAAATATGTTCTATTTCAATGTCAGATATACAACTGTTCATATCTTATTTTTATTACTTTTATAAGGTTTTTAGAATATTGATTTTAAGTAAGTTGTCTCAAAATACTTGATGAAAGCATATTGATAACCAATCAATCAACCAATCAATCAATCACTGCTTTATTCTCATAAATGTACAGCAATACATTACAGAGAGGAGGTTGGAAAATGCAGAATACTGCATATATATAAACAAAATGTACAGGAATAAATATTTTATATTACTATGTATAAAGTGGAGAAAGATTTATTCAACCTGTTTCAATAACTTTTCAGGTGTGATTCTAAGGAAGTACAATGTAACCGAGAGGGAGGTGCAGGACAAGGTGGTTAGCGACCTTAAGTTTGCCCCAGCAAGATTAGGTGGAGGAAGGGAAAAAGCATTTGAAAAACTTTTAAACACGGATATTTGATTTATACATTCCATGTGTATAGGCAGGAAAAATAAAGTTACATATCTGATTATATATGGGTGAGGTTTTTATTTTGTTGATTAAAAGAGTTCTACACACTCCATCAATAAAGGCTTTACTGTTGTCAATTTACAGGAATTCTGTCATGCGTGTTGTGTCATAGTAAATGAAAGTACTCTTCATTTCCCACCATTTGTACTTAGACAAGTTATTTGTTTCAGGATTTATTGTAGATCTTCAACAGAATCAATTCAAAAAGCTATAATTGTAATGTTTATCAAATATTGAAACTTCAACATTCAACATTGAAATGACAACGTTTATTCATTGTTAAACTTCAACGTTTAATCAATGTTGAATTTAAATGTTTATTCAAAGTTGAACTTCAACGTTGATTAAATGTTGAACTTACATGTAAAGTCAACGTTGATTCAACGTTTATTCAACATTTAGTGCCTGCTGGGTTTGTGCTTTGCTTCTTAACGTCAATATCATGAATATTTTTGATGAAACATCTATTTTACAAAGACTTATAGGGGGTAAAACTACCACTACCATCTGTCTCCTATAGCCTTCAAATATGACGAAAGTACAGTCTTTTGAAGTGTTTTATAAAACTGTCCTAAATTTGAATAATCAAACATTTTGCGTCGTTTTATGTTTTGGGCACCTATGGACGGCAAAAGAGGCAAAAATACCAAGTACAGTATGAATAAAAGAAAATTAACACTTTTAAAATTTCAATGATTACAAAAGCTTAATGAATATGTCATTAAATGCATGATCAACAGACCTTTATGCGATACAAATATACATAAAAGCAAAATTAATATCTGGTACGTAACGAACAGGCCCAAGTGCAGAACGACCGGTTATCTTTGCAGAGGGACTATAATGGGGTTAAGGTTAGGTAAGGAGTAGCTGCAGTGTTGTAGCTCTCGGACAAAATATTGTGACGGAACAATATTTTTTTCCAGAGAGGTACAGTTCTGCAGCTTGATAAGTGATTGCAACAACCAGGAAGCCGTTGTAGAAATACAGAAGTTTACTCGTAATTGTTGAATATCCCTCATTTTTTAAATGTTCATGGAACAATGAACATAGTTATTTCCCTTTACCAAGAATGTCAGATCTTCCAATGCTTCCGGGTTGAAAACTGTAAAAGGCTACTGATAGAGACGGACCAGAGAAACAGACCGACGATGAGGAACGTGTAACTCTGATTAAGAAAGCTGTCTTCATTGCTTACCTTATTATACAACTCCATTTTAAATTTTTCAAAATAGTAAAACTCGTGATGTGTCTCGTCGGTACACAACTCAGCGTACTTATTCTCTGCTTTAAATCCAAATGAATGAAAGGTTCTGTCTGGATTGAGAAGTAAGCAAGTCGGTGTCCGATAAGACGCCAAGTTTGAATCCCCAGTGTACCAAACACCGGGAGAGTTAATCTTCAGGGGGTCATTCCGAAAGGAATATGCGAATCCGCTGTAGGTGGTGCCGAAATCTATAGCAGCAACCACTAAATAGTTTCTCTCAGAATCTGATCCCATGTGTAACACTGCAATATACTGTCAGTTTATCTCCCTGTTATTCATTCCGTTTTTGTCCTAGGCCTTTGATAAGAAACTACCAAGCATGTTGTGTATGCACTATATAAATAAAACGCTACGAGACATTTATTAAAATCGGGTACATACACAGGTAAAAGCTGCAGAACGCATAACTTATGTTTTCTAGATTGTGTTGCACCGAGGCGTGTCTATTCTGATGTATGTTCTTTTCTTTTTACACAGAAACTATTTTCCTTTTGTATGTTACTGACTGCATAACAGAAATTCAATCCCCCGCCATCTACACAGTACAATGGTGAAGTATCTATCCGCGTAAAGGCCATGCAGGCGGGTATATTCTCCAATATTTGGCCAATCAGGTTTTTTTGTATAACATTGCTTTTTCGAATGTTACATGTATTCATAGTTTTAGAAGTGTACATAAGTTAGTTTTTCTGGTAGCAGACGAAGTATTTAATTTTGCCATTAATCTTTTTCAAACAATTGTGAAGTCAAAATATTATGCAAGTAAAGTTGGTTTGAATGTTGTTTTACGTTTTTCACTAAAATAGAGACGTCACCACCTTGAGCGAAATGCATCACATTTTGACCAGGATGCATTGGGTTTACGGTCGTAGTTGTGATGTTTCTCAACCGCGCCAACACTTGCTGTAACACAGGTTGGTAGTGTGGTCGAAGAACAAAGAACACGTTCGTGCGCACATGTTCTCGTCGTTCGCGACTCTAAGAACGGAGCACGAGAGCAACGGGAACGGCGACCTCGAACGCACTCTGAGTTAGTATGAAGGGTAGCAGAGTTAGCCAAGGATTGCCGATTGCGACCGGTCAATTTATAGCATTAGTGAGATTCGCGTATTCGGCTCGGCTGAACAAATGGACTGACATCGTCACGGAATCTCGGAGCGGTCTTTCAAAATTTGCTTTCAGCTTCGTCCGGTTCTAGCAATCAATGTGCACTTAGGTGCTGTTCGCTTATAGATTGTAGTTCCCGCGGACTCTTACAATGTAGGTTGCTGTTGGCTTAATATAGATTGTAGTTCCCGCGGACTCCTACACAGTGTAGTTTTTATGACTCAGTAAACCCGGATACTCTCTTTAGAATTTAAAGAAAGAATTAAAAAGATGAAAGGCGAACATCACTGTCATGATCGTGTGCAGGATTGGACAAAACAAGATGGCAGACGGCATTTCCAAACAAAGGTAGGCTCTTAAAACTCTTCATTTTACCGACTTATTAGACGACGAATTTATGAATTTAAAACACTGCCTGGCCAGGGAGGCATCATTAAGTTGATTGGTTGTTGGAATTCTTACTCATGTACACGTACAACTCTAAAATTAAAATTCATTGATCGAAGTTGACGATGTTGCCTCGATAGAATTCGAAGCGGGCGAAGATGTTTCTAATCATGTTTTCAGGCATTTTAAGAAAGATACTTTCGGTAAAATAGACTCTGCACATATCTTTTGATGAAAACTTGAACCAGTGTATGAGATTTGTCCCTTAAATTGCCTTGGTTAGATAGATATCTTGACTTGAACATTTGCTAATGTGCAGGATTGGACTGTGGTCGTTTCCACGATAAACATGCCGGATTGGACCTCGATTTTGGTTCAGGATTGGACCCTTTCTTAAATACATGCATTTTTTTTCTTACAGATCCAGTCAGGAGCGGACTTCTTAAAGCATAAAAGCTGCAAGTGAATGAAGTGTGTTCTATTTTTTGTCTCCTACTAAAACCATGGTTTTGACAAACCTAAGAGAGCACGTGGAGCAAGGAACTATCAGTAAGCCGGAAGAGCCAGCTCGAAAATCATTAAGTGTTTGAGAATTTCACCGCGCACATGAATCTAAAATTCTGCCACACGTTAGAAGGAGCCTTGTTCTCGAAGATCAACATGTTGAAAAGTCTTCATTTTGCAGAAGCAAATACATTTATATTGTATATACACATGTACCGTATAAGTTTTACATGTAGACCATGTTCGATTCCCAACCACTTAACATTTGTGATATCTGCATGGAATTATTAAAACTGAGCATGGTTTGACGTATAATAATCTCTTCAGGCATGATGGTTTACATTTCACAAAGCTGTTCAATGACAATAAAGACTATAAGATGTTGAGATGTTCATGTTTTCAATACTTAATCATCTGTCCACATGCACTTGTTCCTTTCATATGTATGCTTCTGCTGGAACCAGTTTTGATTGTTAAAGCGGGATTTATTATCTTTTGAAAAATGTCCCTATCATTTTAATTCTAATAATCTTGAGTGCGTATGTCGTGCAAGATATCGAGGCCAACTCACTTACAAGGATAATTACTTACGGTAAAAGTGTTTGTTGGAATGTAGTAAATATCAGTATTTTTGTATTTAAAAACCTTTCGTTTCTTGTAATTACATTGAATTCAACCTTAGAGTGCATATACTGATGAAAGAAAATAAAAAGGATATTTTCTCAGAAATTCGCAATATCACTCCTGTAGCTGAAATATGAACCTAAATGAAAAGCAGTTTTGTCCATGATGTTTTTTCTTCTTCAATATTTGCTGCTCAGATGAGAGGTTACTCTTCAATACAAATTTTTCACTAGTTGTTATCAGTTCAATACAAACGCAATAACATTGAATATATTTAATAACAAGTAAAAATTAAGAACACTTCTGGTTCAATGAAATAACAAATCAACATGTGTAAAATGCAATGCAAAAGATTAGAAGTATCTCTGTAAAACAAAACATAATACCGTAAAAATAATAATCGTTTCATAATGTACATAAATGGATATATAAAACTGCTGCCATGGTATATGTATGCACTTTGTGTATTCAGAAAACAATGTAATTTTTTTCACTTCATGTTTCTTTTATAATGTGCAAAAGCGTGTGTTGCACTGGTCACAAACGAAGACAATTTCTCTGATTGATGTTTCCTTTTTACATGCCTACGAAATTCAGAATTGGTCTTGAATTCCTCACCACCAATTTCGCACATTCGAAGTGTACCCATCTCATGGAATGAAGTTCTAGGGCTTGATACCTGAAACAAAGGAGAAAATTTATATAACAGAGTTTGGAAATAGGGAATATGTAAGCGGGTTAATTGAATTCAGGAAACGTCGAATTTATATTGTTACAGAGGATTATAAAGTTATGATAATTTCTCACGTGTTTTATAGGTCAAAATGGTCTTATATATCCTTGATACGAACAGTCAACGTTACATCTGTCGTAAGCAAAGATTGATGATTCATGTATAGATCTGTTATATTGGTTCAATTTGAAGGAGATAGCGAATGAATATTTTTACAGTAGCAATTGTCGTCGTTGGGAACTTAAACGACGATGTAATTTGATAACAGTAAAAAAAAAAATTCAAAATACACCATGGTCATGTTGGAAATGTCTGAGAATCTAATAACTACATTAATCAAACTAAAATATGATAAAGTGAAGTCGAGATTCGAAAATATAAAGGATTTTGAAAATAAAGATAAAAAGAAGGTCCAATCCTGAACCAAAATCGAGGTCCAATCCGGCACGTTTATCGTGGAAACGACCACAGTCCAATCCTGCACATTAGCAAATGTTCAAGTCAAGATATCTATCTAACCAAGGCAATTTAAGGGACAAATCGCATACACTGGTTCAAGTTTTCATCAAAAGATATGTGCAGAGTCTATTTTACCGAAAGTATCTTTCTTAAAATGCCTGAAAACATGATTAGAAACATCTTCGCCCGCTTCGAATTCTATCGAGGCAACATCGTCAACTTCGATCAATGAATTTTAATTTTAGAGTTGTACGTGTACATGAGTAAGAATTCCAACAACCAATCAACTTAATGATGCCTCCCTGGCCGGACAGTGTTTTAAATTCATAAATTCGTCGTCTAATAAGTCGGTAAAATGAAGAGTTTTAAGAGCCTACCTTTGTTTGGAAATGCCGTCTGCCATCTTGTTTTGTCCAATCCTGCACACGATCATGACAGTGTTTTAGGTCACTTGAGTTTACTCAGGTGACCTAAAAATCAACAGCGTAGTGTAAGAGAGGTGCATGAAAGGTGACAATAACGAACAGTGATCAATCTCGTAACTCCTATAAAGGTGAAGATAACGAACAGTGATCAATCTCATAACTCCTATAAAGAAGATAGCGAACAGTGATCAATCTCATAACTCCTATAAAGGTGAAGATAACGAACAGTGATCAATCTCATAGCTCCTACAAAGGTGGATATAACGAACAGTGATCAATCTAATAACTCTTACAAAGGTGAATATAATGAACAGTGGTCAATCTGATAACTCCTATAAAGGTGAACATAACGAACAGTGATCAATCTCATAACTCCTATAAAGGTGAAGATAACGAACAGTGATCAATCTCATAACTCCTATAAGCAATACAAATAGAGAGTTGGGGAAACACTGGCCCCTGGATATACCAGAGGTGGGATCAGGTGCAAGCTCTAATGATATATATACATGTAGTTACTGCGTAGTCAGGGATTTACCAAGTTGTTTTTATTATTATTATTATTACATTGTATTATTATCGTTATTCTTCAAGAAAAATTATATTCGTTGAGAGCAACACTGGAATGTCATCTTTCAAAAATGGTTATAGCTTCTGAATACTTTTTTTTTTATTTGTTTGCTATCTGATGGGTTGAAATATTGATGTTTAAATACCCAGTATCCTGCAACCCCGAATTTGCTCCACTACCAAGTTCTGCAAACCCCCTTTTACACAGATGGTGGTAGGTACAATGCCATTAATAGATTCTAAGAATGAACTTTTGAAGTGCATTATAAAACAGATTGTTAAAACATTTTAAAAGTGTGCGTTAACTTTGTTACAGATATCATCAGTAAGTTGGACATCAAAATAGTAAAAAATATCATTGAATAAGTTTAAATAACAAATATATATCTATCAAGTTGTGACTACATAATATTGGTCATCATTTTCACTGAAAGTCTGCATAGTCTTATTTTTAAATCAGTCGATTAATATTATTTACCATACATCTAGAAAAGATACATGTACATTGGAAATAATCATTCTTCCCTGCCCTAATTCAAGTCATTTTCACTACTGTACATGCAAAGATCGAAATGAAAACCTCTCATTACTTTTGGATTCGGAAAAAAACCTTTGATACGATTAAATTTATGATACCAACACCACGCTAGGAAAGATTGATCTTGAGCTAGATTTTTACGTTGGGTTAAATCTAATACACATCAAAAGGATTGGAAACAAGTTTTGTTTACTTACCAGATTCTTTCCTCAAATAAAACAATTTATTGCCGTGCATATAAATCATTACAAAGTTAAATGACATACGTGGTGTAACAGTGAAGAATGTTACATGAACGATTTCAATCTATAGGATTCATCTATAAATTTGTGTACAGAAGCAAACATGTCGAAGTTTGAATTTTCTTTACTTCAAAGAACAAGGTTTGGATCTAAAACATTTAAGTCAAGTACAAATTGACGGTTGAAAATATATTTCGAACATAACAATGCTTTTTACATAAGAGCAAAGTGATGGTATGCATCTTCCATAAGAACAGAAAGAACTATCCATAATATTTGGCCTAAATAAAGCACAATGAAGTGCACAGCTGCGTTCGAGCTCTCAATTTGGAGTGAATTATTTTTAGAATACGTTTGTCAAATGAAAAGTAAGACGGTGATTGTGGGAACCACTAAGGAAAAGTTTGCAATACGTTAGATCCCAGAATACCATTAAACTGCATACGAATCGATCTGCAATGTGTAGTGGCTAAATTTTACAGTTCTATTAAAAATATTCAAAACAATGGACTTTTGACATTCTTAGAGAATCAAGAGTTTCTGAAAAGACAGATCATGTCTAAATAATGTGTTTAATTTAAACAGTGTGACCCAGAATAGAAAGTGTACATTTGTGGCATCTTTTTTTTTTTTTTTTTTTACTTACAGAGCATTTGATTCGGTTGACAGAGAGGTACTATATAATATAGGTGTTTAACTAGTAGAAATGAACGGATGGTAATTTCTACCACGCAGTCAAATCGTTACACAAAAACACGATCAAGTGTCAGCTTAGTCGAAGGATACACGAACTGGTTCAGTTGCAGTACAGGGGTGGGGCAGGGTGACAATTTATCCCCCACTTTATTCGCGCTTTATATTCATGTAAACAATCTTGCTGTTCTGCTAACGTAAGGAGTCCAAATGGATGTTTATAGTTTGAGTATTTCAATGTAAGCAGACGACATCGCTTTAATATCTCAAACTGAGACTGGTCGACAGGACGCACTGGATACTGTTGACTCTTGGTGTCAGAAATTGCGCCTCCAAATAAACCCGGACAAATAAAAAAAGAACCATTCTTTAGTTTAAGAAAAATTAAACGATAAGAAGCAACTATGCATTTAATCTTAGAGATAAACATTTGGAATTTGAATCATCTTGGGAGTAATATTTGATGAAAGACATGACTCTAAATTGAATGCTGGAAATCTTGCAAAATCCGTAGGGCGTGCATTGGGATCTGTAATTTCAAAAATACATCCTACGATAGACGTTAGATTTAAAACATAAAAATATCCCTGTGACGTACTAGTTCTAGATTATTGTAGTGAAGTATGGGGTTATACAAATGATCATGGTCCAAAACAGAGCAATTCGATCTTTCCTCGATTTACACCGACCCTCCAAGGAGAAATTGAATGGTCAGCATCGTTCTGTCGACATCAACTGAACATGATAGTCAGATACGTTTTTAGAACCATATATTGACGATGGACGAACCATTAAAAAGGTGTTTACCTGGGATCCAACCCGGCTAAATCGGTCAAACTTGACCACCCTTATTAAAGCCTTAAACGATTCATTAGATATGAAGCAACACTAATCAAGTCGCCGACGCCAAATTACGTCAGAATCCTCGATTTATATTAAAAAACTCAGAACATACATTCTCTGTAAAACTCAATACACTTAAAAATATGTGGAGGTAGACTTCCCCAAAATCGTGTGACCAACTATGGATGTGGAGTTTTACCACCAACATGACCGAGAATCAAAACCGGTAAATATAAATTGAGAACAGGTTATGTGTTCCGTGTGATTGAAATGAAATAGAGAGAAACACATTTGGTTACACTGTACTTGATATAATAGGTTAAGAATGGGTCCTTCAAAAGAATACAAGTACCTCAATTGATAGTATCGTTTATCTACAAGACACACCAAATCTCAATATTTAATTCCTACAAAATCAGACTATATCTTATGTCCAGAGATGATTGACCTTTGACCTCAAAATCAATAAGCTATCTACTTCTTATGTTGAACCAGTGAACCGCGTTTGACGTCTGTCAAGTAAAAGGTTTAAAGGTATTGAGCAGACAATGTCTTACCATGTCCAGTTTGTCCTTGACCTTTTACACCTTGACCTACAAATCGATAGGGGTTATCTACTTCTAAAGAGAAGTCAGTGTACCAAGTTTTATGTCTTTTAAGCAAATAGTTCTCAACATATTCAGCAAACAATACTAGTATTTTATTGTGTCTTGTTTGACCTTGATGTGCTCTCTAGGGGCAACCACTGTACGAAGTTTGGTAACTGTCAAGTAAATGATTTAGATATTGAGTCATTAAGACTTGGGTCTTCAGATTGACATACCAACTGACAGGTGTTAAACAATATTCTCCCTCCTTTTGAAAGGGGACATAAAACATATGAATTGATGATTAAGCAAAACATAAAAACATCAGACATTTTTAATGAGCTAAAGCTATGCTTTATGAGTTATAATTTACTTCAGAAAATAATAGCATTGAGATATAAATAACATATACTAGTAAAACACAATCATTTATACATTAATTCTTGCAAAGAATCTAGCAACCCATTTTACCACTCCTGAAGTTAAGTATATAGATAAATATAGATATAATGTAAAACATGTAATAATGTGTACATACAATGTACGGAACAGAAGAGAGGAACACAAGACAGACCATATCAAGGTTCAGACCTAGGCCCCTTAAAATCTTGTAAGTTTTATAACATAGTGTGCTAAATCCGGCCCTTTACTAATCGATCCTGGCAGGCTGCCAAATCCCTCCCGTTCTTCTCTCTGTTCCGTTTATTTGAATAGGACTGATTCATGAGAAAAAAATGTAATAAGAAATACCAGGTGGGTTACACATGCATCCAAAACCAGTGTCTCTTGATCACACTATAGTCAAACATTCTATAAACTCGGCCACCTGGTGGAGAAACCCACTCCCGTCACATTAATCAATTACACCCTAATTATACAATCATTTCATCCCTCACATTAATCAATTACACCCTAATTGTACAATCATTCCATTCTATTAACAACAAGTATCATAGAAATTTTTTGTTACAAAGCTTGCCATCTTTAGAATAACCTTACACAATAAAACGGACATGAATGTGTCATATGCTTTAAGTATTTGCATCTCATTTTTTCAATAGGACACAAAATTTTAATTTCTAAAATGGTAAATCTCATAGAAAATAATTTTACAAAAAAGTATCTAGAAACTTTTTACGAGTATGACCTTGATGTGGGCGGGGTATTTGTACTGAGAATCAGCAGCATCGTTTCTTCCTGACATTAATACTTCAACCTCAAGAAAACAGTGAAAAGCAGATGTTTAGTGTGTTGAATAAAATAGATGTCACACAGTAAAGAACAAATAAACTAATTCGCTTTGAATTATCCAAATTCTCAGAAAAAATACACTAAGTTTACTTTGGATGACTAGTAGCTACAATCAAATTTATTGTAATATGTGTAGCAAAATGCTTATCAATGAAAGAATAATTTGCCAACATATTCAGGAATCAATCAAGGTTCATTTTATTATCAGTAAAAGGCACCTTTCCCCTTTTGACAAAACTGAATATTTCTTTACTTCAACTCATCTTCCAAGGGAAAAAACTGTTAATAAATGACAATGAACATTCATTTTTAATATGACCAGCATATGTAAAAATATAATATATATAATTTGACATCATATAATGGGTTACCTTGTAACTCACTCCACTATATACCCGATCTTACACATCCTTTTCTTCTGACTTTGTCAATGTAACCAAATTTCTACTGTATCTCACATGTAAGGTCACACCTAGTACTTGATATTTTCAAAAATAAAATACTGTATATTGACATTGTTATATTCCTTTCATATAAACTTTTGAATTTTAAAAGTTTATAACTTTTCAGCCTTCAGTTTTCTTCTGGTCCATTTGAACAGATATATATATATATATATATATATATATATATATATATAAAAAATTTCTTTTATATTCCTCAAATTTGTAGCTACTGAACATTCTCTTCATATCTTTTTATGTGTCTGGAACACTTCCAAGTTCAGCTCACACTCTTTTCTCTCCCCCCCCCCCCCCCCCCCCCCCTCCTCCTAGTGAACACTGTTAAAATGATACTTATTGCATCTCATGAAGAAAGACAACTTTTCTAAGTATAATATTTTTTATAACTCCTCCTTCGAGCCCGTGTCTTCCTCTTTATCATTTTCCTCCTCAATCCCATCATCTGTTTCATCCTCTCCCCCCTCCTCTTCCTTTTCTTTATCTTTCACTTCCTGTGATTCCTGCACTGGCCCCGGCTCTGGCATGGGAGTGTTCAGATCTTCCTCCGAGCAGTATTCTGTGAGGAGTTGTGAAACATTAGACACACGTTCATATAAATTCAGACTACGAATCATTGTCGGATATCCACGGCTGATCACATCTACTGATGAATAGAAAACAAGATCAGCCGTGGGTATCCGAAGATCACTTTGAATATAAGTGTTTATTATATACCCATTTATAATCCGTGATTTGATACTGTTAAATTCACGGTGTGGTTCGACTTTCTGGATCACCACACTGTAGTTGCATAATCTGATTCCAAGACATGTTTCTCTGAGATTAATGATGTCATAATGAATTAACAGTCACGTTTCTTTATGGAAAATGATTGACCACATCACAAACAAAATTGCGTAGACAAAAATAATTTCACTGTATGTTTGGAAAACATTCAGTATCTTATAAAAATGTTGTAAAACTACATATTAAAGGGGGTATATGATAAATTTATCATTACTACAGTAACTTGATCCGAAGAGTTGAATCATGTCTTGTTGACAGGCGCGGATCATCAGATCAAATGAGTTTGATCGGGTGATCCACGCCTGTGAATTTAACGTGATCTGACTCTTGGATCAACTTACTGCAGTAATACAGAATACCGGAACCATTATTTCGACTCCGATTCTGGCGAGGATTGAATATTTAGTATGTCCAACGAGATCACATTTTCTGCATTAACTTGGGCTACTTTTCATGAAACAAGTACATGTACATGATACTATCAGATATAGTGAGTCTAGGCACTTTGCATCATTTTTCAAAGTTGTGAGGTGGGGAGCAAGTTTTTCAAAGTTGTGAGGTGGGGAGCAAATGGAGAAAAAAGTTGCTGTCATATCTGTATGAGAATTCTTTGTTACATGTACCAAGAAAAGTAGTTCTGCCTTAAAAAAAAAAAGGGGGGGGGTGTGTCACAATTCATCGATTCATACTTGCTTTTTCACTATTGTACGTGTCCAGAGATTTATGCATAAATTGTGATTATTTTTTATACATCAAAGATTTGTATCATTTCATAGCAGTCGGTTGTTCAAAAAAATCTCGCTAAGTAAATACCTACATACGGTAGAGGAAATATAAAATGGTTTTGTGAATTGTTTGTTTCGTCTCCAGTACCAAATCAAAAATTTAAAGTATGTTTTTGGTACTAGGGTATTCGCTAGCGACATTCTGAAACAAGAGTACCGCAAATGGTACATAATACGCCCGTGAAATGCTTACATAGGGTGTTTTTCTTGAGCTATAATTTGTATAACTTTGCCTCAGATAGTATCAGCCATCATGAGGCTGTGACAAACTTTCATATGAACAAAGGGTCTTAGCTTAAAAATCGAGATTTCCTCAAAATGGACCAAGTTCAACAACCTGTAATTTTTTCAAAAATGAAAGAAAATCAAAATCTTTCCCCAGATGCACATCTTCAATACCCATACAAACACTCCACAAAATGAGATGGTCCTTACTTGAAAACTGTGGGTGGAGTTGGGCGGACATATTATGTACCCTCCATAGAATATTACCAAATAGACTAAGTTCAACAACCTGTAATTTTCTCAAAAATTGTAGAAAATCAAAATCCATCCCACATGCATATCTTCAGTACCTATACAAACACTACACAAAAAAAGAAGGTCCTCATTTGAAAACTGGGGGAGGAGTAGGGCTGACAAATTATGTACCCTCCATAGAATATTAATTTCCAAATAGACTAAGTTCAACAACCTGTAATTTTCTCAAAAATTGTAGAAAATCAAAATCCATCCCACATGCACATCTTCAATACCCATACAAATACTCCACAAAATAAGAAGGCTTTCACTTGAAAACTGTGGGAGGAGTAGGGCGGACAAATTATGTACCCTCCATATAATAATTATTTCCAAATAAAGCGGCAAAACTCCTGGGAAAAAGGTCGAAATGGATCAAAATTGCAGTATGATCTAGAGTGACCCACAAAGAAGGTACACAGCAAGTTTCAGCATGATATGTGAAAGGGAAATGAAATTATAAAGAGAAAACCCCAAACGGACAGACATCGCTGTACCATAATACGTCCCGTCTAAAGACGGGCGTATAAAAATAGAAATGAATTGTCTTTAGCATTACTAATTTGTATGTAAAAGAATTGCCCCAGTAACGCATCATTTTCGTAACTTCTTTTTCTGAAGAGTTCCAAATTGTTATAGTTCCGATATTCCATATCATATATATTTATCTGGAAAATGTGTTACTATTTGCTGTGTAAACAGCACAAAATGTTATAAAATCATCAATCGAGCAGAAATCTTTCACACAGCAAAACAATGACAATAAACAAGATGTAGAACTGAAGTTGCATTCCCTTCTACATGTACATATGTACGTACCTGCCAACTCTCCACAGACTTTCCGTTCCACTTCCTCAAGTTCACCATGTCGGAAGGCTCTAATTATCTGGTCTTCATATTCCTCTGCTATTGTTTCACACTGAAATAATGACGACGAGGTCAGAAATTATTCTACGAGTCGGTTCACACTACAAAGTTAATCCTGATTGGTTAGGTAATACTGAATAAACTCACAACATGTTCACTCTGGGTAAACTTAACCCACATTGAAAGTGGATGAGGTTAACCATCATTGTTAGCCAAGGGTTTTCGGTCCCCTACACTCCCGCGCAGAGTGGACCAAAAACCCTTGGCTACCGAAGATGTAGGTTAACCTACTTTAGCAGTTATTTAGGCCTGAAGTGGGTTAACTAAAATTGGATCAAGAGCAGTGTGAACTGTAGTGAGGTGAGAAAAACATACACTGTACAATACATCAAAGATGAACTTCTACTGCATGCTCACATACTAGAGCATTAATTCATTATGTCTTTGTTGCAAGAAACTAATTTTCTACCAACTAAGTAATGAGAATGAATTCATCACATACAAATCAGTGTTAGAGGGAAACCATGCACACTTCCGTAACAAAGACTAGAGATACCACTGATTCCCTTACTGTGTGTGTTAGGAGTTTCATGCCCTCCATCGTTATATGAATATCTTTCAGCACCAAAGGTTTGCCGTCCCTGGACACCATTCTCACGATACCTTTCTTTCCCAGTGCATTTTTGGTATTTCCATATGATCTGAATTTTTCACAGATTGTTTCAAAAACTTCTGTCAAATGCACTTCCGATCTCGCTAATGGTACCTACATGTATATCATGTATATGATGAAAAATACAAATAGCAAATTAAACACAAGGTTTCATCACTGCATCATTTCTCAACTATAAAATCTGGTGGGACAATACATTGACGTTTTACCTCCACTACTTTCTGGTTTCCTTTCGAGTCCACTCTAAAGCTGCCCACTTGAACTTTCTGTTTCGAGTTGACCGTGGAAATACTGTAGTTGACCTCATCTACCAGTGCTCTACACACTGTAAGTACCAATACATGTACCAATCTAATTAAAATTAGATGTTAGATCCGCTCACATACTCGCTACACTTAGTGTAGCGAGTATGTGAGCGGATCTAACATCTAATTTTAATTAGATTGAGTTCAAACTAACAAATTATCAGATAAAATATATAGGTCATCACACTTTTTAAGATGCAAGACATACCTAAACAGAATCATATATCACCGTCAGAAAATTACAATTTTCCTTAAACAGCGTTATCAAAATTTGATAAAAACTGGTTATGACGATATAATAGCATTCATAACAATTTCATAAAACCGTTCCCTCACAAAAATATACAAAATGTCTGTTAAAATAAAGGAAATCTATTGCATAATAGACTTGATAGAGAAATCAATAAAAACAGAGTTATTGCCCTTGGATTCAATATTTTGAAACTTATCATTGATAGAGTTGACCGTGGAAATACTGTAGATTCTTAATCTATAACTTAGATTTTTAAAATATTTTATTTTTAACAAGATTTTTTACAATAACTATTGAAAAAGACTCCAACAAAAGGTATGCTCCTATCATGCATAAATCTAAATAAATCATTGATTTTGCAAAATATGATGACATCACAGGAGGGTGGAATTACTTTAATTTGTTACAACTGTTTATCAGATAGTAAAAATAATGACATGTACCTGCACAGTACAGCTCATCGTCTCTTTTTGATTCCACTGTCAGGAAGGATATAAGGGATATAAAAAGGAGATGCAGGTCCATTTGATTTTCTGTAAAACCAGTTTCAATAAGTACAGATCTATGGAGGTATATCAGTGCCACTTCAATTTTAGCACTTCTGTTTTACATAACATTTTTGGTTCTGTTCTTAATTTCAATTCAATATTTTTGTTTTTACAATCTTATTTTAATATTTCTGTTTTTATTTTCATTCTATACTTTTTTAAAACATGTAATATTTGTGGTTTTCATTTCTACATTGTATTACAGTCTCTGTAACCAAGACAAAGACTTATGGAGAGAGGAGGTTTGACATGGCAGCAGCGACACCCTGGAACATTCTGCCATGTGGACTTAGAAATGTAAAGAAACTTGACTATTTTAAAAGAAATTTAAAGACCCACCTATTTCGTCTTGCTTTTAATGTGTGATCTGTGATTCTGTTTTTATGTGTATTTATTACTTTTTCCCTAGAACATTTATGCCAATAGTGTTTTAGCTTTTGACTTAACATTTTAGAGTACTTTTTTTTTTTTTAGATACTTAGCATTGTGTTCTACAAAAAAAAAAAAAAAAAAACAAACAAAAAAACAACAACAAAAACTATCGATCTGAATAATATTGTTTTATTTTGCTAATTTTATAGATGTAAGATTTTGTCATACTGAGACTGATACTGTCATTTAATTTCATTTCATTGTTTTTATTATTGTTGCTTTCCTCACCGCTATCCTTGCAAAGCGCCTTAGAGCAATTTGTTTTAAATAAGGTGCTATATAAATTTTATCTATTATTATTTCAATTTCAATTCAACAATCTTAACATTTTTGTTTCTGTTTTCTGTTTTTACACTTTCATTAAAAGACTTTCGTTTCTATTTCTATCTTCATTCTATATTTTTGATTCTGTTCAAGTGTTGTTTTTTTTAACAATTTTTAAAATATTCATTTATATAATTTTTTTCACACATTTGATTCTGATTTTAAATTTTTGTTTCAGCAATAATGCCATTTCATTTTTTTCCCTCTGACTTTACATTTTTGTTTTACTATTTCATTTATTAATAATAGCATTTTTGCTTCTGTTAATAATTTCTACTTTTTTGTTTCCTAATCCAAGTTCTTAAAAGTTATTTCTAAAATGTTTTTGTAAAGTGATTTCTAAAATGTTATTTTTAAAACCCTTTTAAAGTTATAATAGTTCTCAATCAGAAAATTTTTTTTATTATAAAAATGTGCTAATACAATTATAGTTTTGTATGTAACTTTAACTATAGTCATCGATGAAATTAAATTTATCAAAATAAAGATTTTGGTTCTATTGGATATAACATTATATAGAAATCAATACGAGAAGACAATAATATATATTTTACTTCATTCAAAGCCTCTGGATAGGTTTACTAACACAATATCAACCACAAAAGTTTATAAATCTTTTTTTTTTTTTCGGTCAATGAAATAGTAAATCACTGCAACAAAAACTTTCGACACAAAAAATGAGAGCTCTTATAACTTTATTCTGAAAAGGTTAATCCATTTGGTCATTTTTAAAATTGACAGGGAGAGATCAAGGGCATAGCATTAATTGCACCTTATCTCTGAGAATGGGTGTAATGTAAAATGACTAGTTACAGTAGCTGTTGATATACTGACCTCTGCAAAAATTAACCCGTTGTTATCAAAATTTATTTGTAAACTAAGACATTTAACAGCAGCTATTAGTTTTTATGATGGACTGCTTTAAATGTAGTTTAATACATGTATCTAATTGATATATAATTTCTTTATAAGTTTACCCCCCCCCCCCCAAATACAAATCTGTTAGATAGTTCAGAAGAATTAAATAGAAAAAAATAATACATGTAATATATATTTTATCCAATATTTCTGTCATGTATTCAGGTTTATTTATTAGATTTAGTAAGTATCGTAAAGTTGAGTTTTGTCTGATGACTGATGTGGTCAATTTTGATTGGTGAATTTAAGAAACTTTCCCACAGACCTATCTGCAACATGTAGTGCAAGTTTATCTGCTAATTGATAAAGTTAATTTCACAAGTCACATCACACGTTTAAATGAATACACCATCCTGAACAAAATTCACTTACAAAACACAGTGGACTGCCTACCGGTCTTACCGTCGCGTGTTTGTGCTAGCTTCCACTTTTATTTGTTTGTGCCGCTTAAATCATCAAAGTATATCCCAATCTTATACATAAAGTCATAGTCATCGAATGTCTTAACAGATAGATTCTTGTTTCATGATAAAGATTTTGATACAGGAAAATTATTTTCATTTTCAAAGTGAAGATTTTAAAAATAGATATATTTGACTTCTTAAGCGGCTTCAATTTTTGTACTTTCAGTTTGTCCTCGTAAGGTACAAAGGCAAGTAAGACCATGTGCACCTAACAATGTTTGAGTCGTAATGACTTGCTAACAGTCAATAGACTGGTCAATGTACCTGTATATATCGACAATAAAATGTATTTTCGTCATAGCAGTTTCTTTTTACAGTCAAAGTGAAAAACAGTTAAAATATACCTGTGTTCTATTCTCCAGGTATTCCTATCTGCACAATGTAACAGGACTGCGAAGAAACAAATGTTTAAAATGAAAGGAAATTTCACGTATTGCATTTACCATGCAGCAAAAGCACGTTCTGTGTTTTCAAATATACACTCCAGATTTGCTGTCATTAACAAGCAAACAAAACGGGGCAAGTTCAGGTAAGTGTCATTAACAGATTAAGTTCAAGTTCATTTATTTTCACTCACACAATCCATCGGTGGTACAACGAATAATAAAAGATAATGGTAAGTCCTCTTAATTGATCGTGAATACACAAAAAACTAATAAAAGAAAAAACGAGCAAACAAAGGGGGGGGGGGTTCCTATAGGTAAGTGTCATTAACAAGCAAGTTCAGGTATGTGTGCCTTTTTTCATGAGAAATGCAAGTTTTGAAAAGTTTCAGTGATATCCATGGCAGTAAGGTATTCTAATACACTTGGCCACCAATACGTCAATGACTGCATTAATACATGTATACTTAAAACATCCAATGCTGGTTGTCTAGCAGAACTTGATAGACTACCACTTTGGTCCAAAATTTCATTCTCAAGTATCAACCTTTCATCAAACATAAAACAAAGAATCATTGACAGTGCACCCAGGAGCAATCATAAAAAATCTTTGGTTTAAAAAAAACTTGAATTTTATAAAAAAAAATTATATACAAGAAAAAGAAGTCCATATGTTGATTTACTCAGAAAAAGATATGAGAGATCCTCTCTTAGTAGAATTAGATTAAGTGCACATAAACTTGCAATAGAAAGTGGTAGATATAATTCCACATCAAGGAATGAAAGATGCTGTAATGCTTGCAATACTGGTGTGATCAAGGATAAAATTCATTTTCTTTTTCAATGTAAATCTAAGCTAAGAAACACCTACCTTAGAAACATTTATGATACAACACAGAAAAATATTACTCTGTGCAATGAAAGATACATGCTACAAATATATTTTAACAGTGATATACATATTAAAGTCTTAAAAATTACTGTGAAATTTATTATAGACTGTTTTGAATACAGAAATACTTTCGACTACATAAAAATTATGTAAACATTATGTATTGATGTTCAATGGGCCTTTGCCAATTATTGTAATTGTGTTTGTGCCAATAAATATTTGTATTTGTATCTAGATCAGTTCTGCGACATGGTCCATTGCAAGGCATGATGCATATTTTTATTTCTTAACGTTTACAGTTTTGTCCTGCCCCATAAGACGACACATTCAAGATTAGTACCAGAATTTATACAAAAACCACCATATGCAGTCAATGGAGTGGTGAGCCCGAGGCCCTTAGAAATTGAAATCAAAACCAAGGAACAAATTGCTGTGATGAGAAATACATGTCGACTGGCAAGAAAAATTCTAGATTGTGCAGGAAGACAGTTAAAGGCAAGTGGAAATCAAAATCAGTTTGTTCAATATTGTAAAAGAACATGCTAGTGTAGGAAGTGTATTTTTTGGGATGATGAACCTACAAATTCAAATTATGAATGTGATTTCAACAAAACATCATCTTTAATCTTTTTAGTCCCTTTAGAAATTGAACCAGCAAACATTTGACTATAAGGAAATGGATAATTTCAATTTTGCAGTACATGCATAATTTCAAATTAAGTACCTAAATGTCTCAGTATTACCATCTGTTGTATGTAAACACAAATTAACATCTAGTACATGTACCTAGACATTTATTGTATGTAAACACAATTTGACATCTAGTACATGTACTTAGACATAGGATGTGAATGGTAACTGTATGATCATGGCCATTTATTGATTTAGTTTGATTAAATTGATAAATCATAAGAAAATTTAGAAAAGAAAGTATAAATACCAAGATAGACTGATAGAAAGTACAAAAACAATGTCTGGAAGAGTGGAGACATTATAAGAAAATGAGAAAGTAAATCAAAAGATTTAAATTTTGGATGTTAAATTCTTTTTCTTCTTTATGACATTCAGCAAGCCTTGAATGCCTTTTCAAGATGTAAAGTGATAGATTTAAACTGAAAATCATGTATAGATAATACTGGTATTTTAACAGGTTGGAATGACAACAGATGAAATTGACGAGTTTGTTCATCAGATGTGTGTAGACAATGAGGCGTATCCATCCCCTCTAATGTACCACAACTTCCCCAAATCAATTTGTACATCAGTCAACAATGTAGCTTGTCATGGTATACCTGACCTCCGACCTCTTGAGGATGGGGACATCGTCAATGTTGATGTCACGGTGAGAGTAGCAACCATGACACACCTCGGCTAATCTGTCCGTCTGTCATTCTGGCGCTTTGTTTTTGTCATGCTTGATTTGATATTTGGTACTTTGCTTTATTATTAACACAACAAGTTACAGAACAAGTTGAAATTTTGTTCTGGTCCATGAAAGTTTTTTTGAGTATCATCAAGGACTATATCCTTGGACTTGAAAATAAATGCAAATACTCAGTTTTTACTACTTGTGAATCTGGAAAATGAATGTGTCATATATGGCTTTTATTTCATGGGACCTGGTTATTCTTTATGTACGAATATTCACACAGAATATCAAAATTCACACCGAATATTAAAATTCACACAGAGTATTAAAATTCACACAAAATACTAAAATTCATACAGAATATTAAAATTCACATAGAATATTAAAATTCACACAGAAAATAAATTAAGATTCACACAGATTATTACGTATGACTGATGAGGGACATGTATTGCTATGCAATACTTACAGAGTTTTGATTACTTTTGCAGTTTTGAATTTCTTGGCTGTCAGGTGAGCTGATAATTATTTTTTGAAAATTCAAGGAAGCATTTTGATTTTGATTTGGCAGATTTATCTATGAACATATTTGATTTGCAAACATCTCCAAGCAGTGTATATTCATGTTTGTTTTAAACAAACAGGTATACCCCCACCCTGGCCTGGTCATTGATTTTGTGTTTCAGAAACACATCATGTTTGATTATGAAAACATACAACTATATAATTTTAACCCCCCCTAAAATAAGTACTGCATGTTTGTAACTTGTAATTCTTGTAATGCAGATCTTTAAGGATGGCATGCACGGTGATGTCTCTAAGACCTACATGATTGGCTCAGTGGATGAGGATGCCAGAGAGTTGGTAGAAGTAACAGAACAATGTCTGAATGCTGGCATATCTCAGTGCAGACCAGGACAAAAAATAATAGCCATTGGAACCGCCATCAGGTAAACATGATTAAGGTATTCCCATCCAGCTGGAAGATTTCCTCAGGGTTGTGTTGAAGAATCTGAAAGTTTTCTTACAGTTAATCATAACACTTTTATGTGCATATTGAATACATTAACATCTATCTGCATAAAGTTATTGTGATCATAAGAAAGGGTTTAAATGGGATATATTTCGGATTCAATATGTTTAAATCATGGCTTTTGATCAAGATTCAGGTCCAGAATAATTGAATTTGATATTGATTCTTTTTTATAAAACCAAAGCTGCTCTGACATGTGACCCAATGGCCTTGTGGCTTTTTAGCATAACTGAGCTGAAAGCTCAAAAGAGCATGTCTGTTGTTTGTCCATCCATATGCCTGTAAACATCTTTTTCTCCAGAAACACTAGGCCAATTTCAGTCAAACTTGGCATAAGTCATCCTTGGGAAGGGGGATTTACGTTTTTGAAATGAAGGGCCTTGTCCCCTTCAAAGGGGAGCTAATAGATAAAATGCAAAACTAGGATTAGGAAATATTCTCAAGAATCACTGAGAGAGAAAAGTTATATAGATGAAAGCTTCCTAGCAGAATAGATTCAAGTTTGTTTCAATCATAGTCCCCAGTGGTAGGGTGGGACCACAATAGGGGATTAAAGATTTATATGCAGACATACTGCATTCTTCTCAAAAAAAATATTTTTATGAATCCCGGCCCTGGGCCAGAAAAGTTGAAATTTACGTGAAAGCTTCTTGACATGGTATAGATTCAAATTTGTTCAAATATTTATAATCTTCTTTTCAAGAACAACAGTACCATGATTAATAATGTTAGTACAGATTCAAATTTGTTTAAATTGTGGCCCCTTGAAACCACAAAAGAAGAATAAAGTTTTAAATGGGAAGATACAGAATATTAATTTAATCAAATTATTTTCAACTAACAGTGCCACATTAAATCATATCAAATTGCAAATGTTTCCAAGTTGTGTAGATTTTAGGACTTCTGCACCTCTAGGGCATTAGGAGTAGGACAAAAACTACCAAATATTGACCAAATTTTAAAAAATCTTCTTCTCTACAATTGCATGTCTTTAAGAAAATCTAAATGCATAGTGATGTAGAGCAGGAAATCCTCAACCAAAATTATGAATTTCATGATCCCTTGGGTAGAGGTTCTGACTCCAGGATGGTGCAAAACTTGGTATATGTACTGTATATTTGTAAAACGTGTGATAAATAATATCTTCTTTAATTCTCTTGGTACTAAATTGAAACTAATTATATATTTAGAAGGAGTAGATAGTCCTGTATCAAAATTGTAAATTTCGTGATCCTAGGTGTAAGGATTTGGTTCCAGGGGCCAAAACTATTAGAGTGATTATTGTCTTTATCATTTGAAAGACTTCCTCAAGTTAGCTGATACGGTATAAAAACTAAATGCATATTATGGATATGCAGAAAAGGATATACATGTACTAAAATTGTGATTTTCACAACCTAAGGGTTTTGACCATAGGATGGGTTCAAATTAGTCATATTGTGTTTTAATCTTACACATATTATGTAAAGCCTTTCATTAGTATAGGCAATTTTGGGGATGATTGATTTTGATTATCCTCTTCTTGTTAGGTAACACATAAGGCTTCCAACAGGGTCCGACAACCAGCTCTGTCCTTTGCCTTTCTTTCTAATTCACCCCAACTGTATCCCAACTCTTTCATCTCCCTTTCAAGTGTCCTCCTCCATGTACCCTTTGGCCTTCCTGGTTTCCTCTTGCCAGCCGGTGTCCACCTCAGTGCTCTTTTTACATGCCTGGTGTTATCCATTCTTATTATATGTCCTGTAAATCTTCACCTTCTCTTCTTAATTTCATCATTGATGTTGTTGATTCCTGTTCTTTCTGCGAGTTCGATGTTCGATACTCTGTCTGTCCATTTGATGTTCATAATCTTCCTTAGTAGCCCGCCTTCTACTCCTCTCAGTTTCCTTTCAATTTCCCTGTTTGTTCTCCATGTTTCTGTGCCGTATAGCAAAACTGATCTTATGTTGCTTTTATGTAATCTTATCTTTGTCTTGTAGAATATTTTTATCGACTTCCAGATGTTGGACAGTTTATTAAAGGCTGATGTTGCTTTTCCTATTCTAATAATATTCACTTCCTTCATCACTTCTCCATCACTATTAAGAGTGCTGCCAAGATAAAAATTTTGGGGATACAATGTATTTAAGTCTGAACACCATATCTTGTTTTATGCTTTTGTTGAATACATGTATTAGAATTTAGCTAGATATTCAGAACAGGAATTTTGTTTAGATTTCATAGCGCTTTGGACTACTGATACTTTTAACTAATACTCTTGTGACTGATGCCCTATCACTAGTGGACTAGTGATACTTTTAACTAATACTCAGGTGACTGATAAGGCCTGTAGGTCTCTTGTTTTATAGCCCCATTACTGTGTTGGGGGCATATTGTTTTGTCATGTTTATCTGTCTGAAACTTTAACCTTGTTCACAACTTTTGAATGGTGAGTAATAGGGCGATCATATTTTAAATATGTATTCCTTGTGTCAAGTCTTTTCTTTAGGTCTTTGTAACTCTGTGACTTTGACCTTGGAGTTTGACCTACAATAAAGAAAACATATTCAAAGTTCCATGAACTATTTAACATAGGGTTTTCATACTTTTTATATGGATTCTCCAGCACAGCAAGTTTGTAGTTGAGGCATATCTCTATGTTTTGTGAGTTTAAAGTTGAGACATCTCCATATTGTGTGAGTTTGGAGTTGAGGTATCTCTATGTTGTGTGAGTTTGGAGTTGAGGTATCTCTATGTTATGTGAGTTTTGAGTTGAGGTATCTCTCTGTTATGTGAATTTTGAGTTGAGGTATCTCTATGTTGTGTGAGTTTGGAGTTGAGGCACCTCAATATTGTGTGAGTTTGGAGTTGAGATACCTCTATATTGTATGAGTTTGGAATTGAGACATCTCTAGGTTTTGTGAGTTTGGAGTTGAAACATCTCTATGTTGTGTGAGTTTGGAGTTGAGGCATCTTTATGTTGTTTGAGTTTGGAGTTGAAACATCTCTATGTTTTGTAAGTTTAAAGTTGAGACATCTCAATATTGTGTGAGTTTGGAGTTGAGGTATTTCTATGTTGTGCGAGTTTAAAGTTGAGGCATCTTTATATTGTGTGAGTTTAAAGTTGATACATCTCTATATTGTTTGAGTTTGGAGTTGAAACATCTCTGTGTTGTGTGAGTTTGGAGTTGAGGTATCTCTATGTCATTTGAGTTTTGAGTTGAAACATCTCTGTGTTGTGTGAGTTTGGAGTTGAGACATCTCTATGTCGTTTGAGTTTGGAGTTGAGGCATCTCTATGTTGTGTGAGTTTGGAGTTGAGACATCTCTAGGTTGTGTGAGTTTGGAGTTGAGGTATATCTATGTTATGTGAGTTTTGAGTTGAGGCATCTCTATGTTGTGTGAGTTTGGAGTTGAGGCATCTCTATGTTGTGTGAGTTTAGAGTTGAGGCATCTCTATGTTGTTTGAGTTTGGAGTTGAGGTATATCTATGTTATGTGAGTTTTGAGTTGAGGCATATCTATGTTGTGTGAGTTTGGAGTTGAGGCATCTCTATGTTGTGTGAGTTTAGAGTTGAGGCATCTCTAGGTTGTTTGAGTTTGGAGTTGAGGTATATCTATGTTATGTGAGTTTGGAGTTGAGGCATCTCTATGTTTTGTGAGTTTGGAGTTGAGGCATCTCTATATTGTGTGAATTTGGAGTTCAAACATCTCTGTGTTGTTTGAGTTCTGAGTTGAGGCATCTCTATATTGTTTGAGTTTAGCATTGAGGTATCTCTATATTGTGTGAGTTTGGAGTTAAGGCATCTCTGTATTGTGTGAGTTTTGAGTTGAGGCATCTCTATGTTGTGCGAGTTTGGAGTTGAGGTATCTCTATGTTGTGTGAGTTTAGAGTTGAGGCATCTCTATATTGTGCGAGTTTAACGTTGAGACATCTCTATGTTGTGTGAGTTAGTACATATACAACTGCTTTATTCATGTTAGTATATACATGTTTACAACTGCTTTGTTCATGTTAGTACATATACAACTGCTTTGTTTTTGTTAGTACATATACAACTGCTTTATTCGTGTTAGTACATATACAACTGCTTTATTCATGTGAGTACATATACAACTGCTTTATTCATGTGAGTACATATACAACTTCTTTATTTCTGTTAGTACACATCGGTGATCTGTTAGTGACCGAGTATAACTACTTGTAAGTGTAGATATGGACACTTCGTTGTAAAGTCGTTATCAAACGGTTTATGATTCGCAACAAAGAGCTGATAAACGTTCCTTCTTCCGTTCCCCAGCCTGAAAGTGTCTGTTGGGGTCTACACAGAGAAGTTAAAACCCAGTGGAATGATTAGATGATTTCTATTTGATCAGTCTATATTGTGGGTCTGGTTTTCAAATCATTTCATTTGACATCTTTTTTCGAAATTAGAGCTATCTATCATTCACATTACTCACAATTAAGACAAGATTCTGGCAATATGCTGTCACAGAAAAACTGTGTTGTATTAATACATGTACACCTCCTTTGTTACAGAAATTTAGCAGAATCTCGCGGGTTTTCCGTCCTCCCAGCGTTCTGTGGACACGGAATTGGGTCAGACTTCCACGCACCTCCAGAAATCATGCATATCCGTAAGCTCTTCATTTATTCTATAAGAAATATGTCTGTGGATTACACTGCACGGGATATGCTTACTTTCATTTCATTTAGTTCTTTATTATGTAATATACATGTATTGCTTCATAAACTTCTCTGTTATGATGAATTGATTTCTATTATTAGCTTTAAAGGAGTACCAATCCCATCACGTCATAATTGATTTCTATTATTAACTTTAACGCAGTACCAATCCCATCACGTCATAATTAATTTCTATTATTAGCTTTAACGGAGTATCAATCCCATCACGTCATAATTAATTTCTATTATTAGCTTTAACGGAGTACGAATCCCAGCACGTGACGATGAAGGAGGGAATGACATTTACAATAGGTAATGGGTTACACTTATTTTGCTTGCTTAGACTGCCCAGAGCAAAGTTCATAATTAAGTAGATTATATGCCCTCATATACTGAAGAACATGATTTTAGCTGTTCCTTTCACCCTGCAATTGAATCAGTACTTCGTAAATGTAATTTTGTTGTCTTGGATAATTTCAAATGCAATGAATGCTACCGTATACTTTTTTCCAGAGCCCATTCTGTCAGAGGGAACCGACATGGTAAATATTTTGGAGGACGATGGATGGACGGCGGTAACAGAGGACGGAAGTCGGTCCGTGCAGTTCGAGCACACTGTTTTAGTAACCACTGACGGGTGTGAAATATTAACATTGTCTGAGGAAGAATTGTAACGAGACAATCTAAATAATGATCATGTAAAATGAATTCCGTAAATCTGAACAGAGAGACAGTTGCTCAACATCAGTATCAAGTGGCATACTGTCAGTACTGCTTTACTTCAGTATTAAGAATGTTTTTTACAATTTCAAAAGATGCTGTCGATTTGCTTTTTAAATGAAGAATTTATCTGTATTTAGAATATTTTATAAAATTTACGGATATTTTTCGAAAACAAAGTATGATATGTGTGTAAATGATAGATTTAACGAAAACAACAAAGGGCAATACATGTCACTCATGGAAAGAATTTTTTTAATGATTTTAAAAAGATATTAATTCAGATCATTACACAGAAATCAATAGAAAGGTTTTGAAATGGTCTACCCATTTCAAAACCTTTCTATTGATTTCTGTGTAATGATCTGAATTAATATCTTTTTAAAATCATTAAAAATATTTCCTTCCATGAATTACATGAACACATGGTAAAATCCCTTTAAAGTGAATACTTTTATAATGAATTCACGCTTACAAAGAAGCAATTTGCACCGTGTACAGGTCGATGACCGTCTTATGCATGTTTATCACGCCTCAGTCAAAATGGTTGAAATCTAATTGGTCAGATCTTGGTCACATGACGCCGCAAAAAAAAAAAAAAAAAAAAAAAAGCCGTATCATGCGAGAAAAATCCGTATTGAGCAAGTAAATCATTGTCGGGTTCGACTTGCAGCCGTGACAAAATTTTGGAAAGTAATGACCCTGCAAAACATTAATTAATCACGACCTTAGAAATATACATGATACAGCAAATGTTTAGATTGGAGTCAATATAATGATATAATTATGATCTTCATAACACGTATCTATACGTATTCTCTTAATATAAAATATCTGAAACATAAATTGAATTCATAAAGTGACCTCTGCTGAACCTTTCTAACAATTAGAATTAAGCTATAACGTTAAAACTATTTACACTTCATATTTACACTAATTATAATAAAAGTATTTAACTTACCGAAATTATGGACTTGGGGTCGTTTTGATGTTTTACATCTATTACATGTGTGTACTGTGCTAATCTAAATTGAACATGCAAATTGTTAGCTATAAGCAACCTGGATAGAATTACTAAATGAACCTCCAAAGGAAGACAGCGCAATATAAATGAAAGTCAAACACACCCTAATGCTGAATACATTAAGTCCACCAAACTCCTGTTAGACCACTACTACTTTTCTATCAAGTGGCACGGGACAAAGTGTCTACTCCCTAAGAAAACTAGTAAAACCTGTCCACCAGTCCAAGTCATGTGAACCAATCGCTCACCATGATTTGGGCGGGAAAATAGTTAATTAAAGAGACACTACAGCTCATTTTGCGCAAAAATCATGAAATGACAATTTTCCTAGCGCTTTCTCAATTTTTGTTGCATTGTTGAAAGTATGAACTTTGCGAAAATAACACTTATCTAAAGTTAAAAATTATCGTTTTAACGTAAAAATTAATACTTTTTGATGGCCTATACAAAAAATATCGAGTCTCCTCCTTTCAGTCTTCAGACGCATGCGCATAGACAGTAAACAGTGCAGCATGTCGTCCAGTGAGAGAAAGTGTAGTTGATAGATCTAGAATTTTGACAGATTCTGTGAGAAAAGAGGTAAAAATAGAATGAGATAAAACTCATACGTGAAATAAAATTTACCATGGTATCAGTTTGACCGTTGGAAAACAAAGAGTTCGGAGAAACCCATGTAACTCAGTGGCGGATCTAGGAATTCCGAACGGGGTGTGAAAGTCAAAGATTAGCCACAGTAATCGGCCATTCTGGTGCAAAATTTGGATTTTCATTCAAAATCTGTGGCGTAAAATGGGAGGGGGGATCCTGCCCCCCCCCCCCCCTAAAAATATAGAATAGATAATTCAACACAGGCACTTTTAATAACTTTCTAATTAAAGATATTTATAAAACTTTTATCAATGCACATACTTTGCATAATTACACATGTATGAATGAAGATAAGATCAAAAATTGTAAAACTTTGTACATGAGATTTCTGCTTTTTTACATTTACACCTACACACTCACCTGTAAAACACGTATTTCGACAGAAGCGAGAGCGAATACACAAGAAGGAATGTCACGCTATGCGCATGTGCAGAAATCGTCCAGTGTTTCTCAGAAGCGAGTCTCGTTTTGTGTGTACACATGCATGAAAGATGGAGTCTTATTTAGCGTACAAGACATAACTTGTGCACTGGTTGCTGTGATCTAAGTATAAAAGGTAGGTTCTACGCTGATTGCTGCGTTTCCCAAACAAACGGTGGGTTCTTGATGACTTGGGATGACCAACAGCGCCTTATCCCCAATTATTGCTGTACAACTTTTGTTAAACTGTTGCAGATATTTTGATATTGCTGGAATCCCAATTTTTTCCAATGAAACCACCTTTTTTTGCATTATTCACACATCTTTACTTGAATATTCAATGAAAAAACCTTACGCACAAAATGAAATATTTTCAAATGTACATCTTTTTATAAGGATGAGACCCGCAAAAACGAGGTCCCGTGTCACAGCAGCAGGTGTGGCACGATAAAGATCCCTTCCAGCTCAAAGGCCTTAAGCGCCGAGCATAGGCCTACATTTTGCAGCCTTTCACGGGCAGTGGTGACGTCTCCATATGAGTGAAAAATTCTCGAGAGGGACGTTAAAACAATATAAAATCAATCTTTTTTTTTTTTTTTTTTTTTTTTTGGTGTATGAATTGCATATTTACTTTTTTTGTTTAATGAAATATTAGAAAATTCCACAGAAACACAGCAAAATCATTTGCTGAGTCAAAAATTTTGGGTAGCCTACACTTTATGTCCTTTAAAAACAATTGAAGATCCCATGCCGCGGTAGGCGTTGGAACGCTAAAGAATCCTCACTGACACGACTGTAAGCGCTAAGAATAGGTCTAAATCTGTGGTACTTCACCTAGTACAACCGAGGACGTCTCAATATGAGTGAAAATTTCTTGAGAGGTTGTAAAACTACAAAACAAGCTGAAGTACTAGTATGTCTACGATTATTTTTTGCTGTTTGGTAACGGTATTATTATCATGAAATTTGTGACTCTAGAATGAAGGTCAGGGTTAGGTTTAATTCCCCACGGGAGAATATCTCATAGTCCTAGATATCAAGCAGGCAAACTGTATGATTATGATTAGCAATGTGAAATGTATGACCTCAGAATTCAGGTCCCAGGGTAGGGCTTAGTTGATCATATGTTGACAATGAAATATATTTTAGAATATCTTTACTCCTGAATATCGGGCAGCCTGTTGCGTGATTACCGAATGACCAATGCTTGATTGATTGTATCTTGTTTAACGTCCCACTTGAGAATTTTTCACTCATATGAAGACGTTACCATTGCCGGTGAAGGGCTGCAAAATTTAGGCCTATGCTCGGCCCTTACGGCCTTTGAGCAGGGAGGGATCTTTATCGTGACAAACTGCTGTGACACGGGGCCTAGGATTTTGCGGTCTCATCCGAAGGTCCGTCCCATTTAGTCGCCTTTTACGACAAGTAATGGGTACTACGGACCTATTCTAACCCGGATCCCTACGGGAGAAGGATCAATGGACCTTCTTTGAAAACTGTAAAACTACAAAACAATATTTGACCGTTTAGAACTTGAATAGAAAATCTTATTTTGCTGTGTTAAGTTGTACAGGGTCTATGGTAGAATTATCAGTTGTGTATAGTAGTTATAGTACTGAGTATAAACATGGAGTATACACGCCCACTGTCCTGAAATAGAATAATGGTCGATATATACACATGTAATACTGTATGTTATCGTCACGGTCTCGTTAGGTCATGCCATTTAAGATAAGAAATCTCGAATATTAAGAAATCTCGAATATTCTATCCAGTGGAGCTCTAGCAGTGCTACTTACAACAGGGAAATCGGATACAGCAATGACAACTCTTGGGCTAATTTCTGTTCTTGTCTGGTAAATTAGATGACTTGTCAATTTAGATCTGATATTCGCATGCAGGCATCTGGTAAAATTAAGACAATTTTAATGAAAAGGGGTTTGTGACATTCTCTTGTAAATCAAATTATGTCATAAATATATGAAATAGTAGTGTGTTGGATTAATATGTAAATTTGCAATGTGGGTGATTAATATGTAAATTTGCAATGTGGCTGATTAATATTTAAATTTGCTGTTTGGCTGATTAATATGTAAATTTGCGATGTGGCTGATTAATATGTAAATTTGTAGTGTGGCTGATTAATATGTGGCTAGTTGATATATAAATTTGCAGTGTGGCTGATTGATATGTGAATTTGCAGTATGGCTAATTAATATGTAAATTTGCAGTGTGACTGATTTATATATATTTTGCTGTGTAGCTCATTAATATGTAAATTTGCAATGTGGCTGATTTATATGTAAATTTGCAGTGTGGCTGATTAATATGTAAATTTGCAATGTGGCTGATTAATATGTAAATTTGTAGTGTGGCTGATTAATATGTAAATTTGCAGTGTGGCTAGTTGATATATAAATTTGCATTGTGGCTGATTAATATGTGAATTTGCAGTATGGCTGATTAATATGTAAATTTGCAGTGTGGCTGATTTATATGTAAATTTGCAGTGTGGCTGATTGATATGTAAATTTGCAGTGTGGCTACAGTTTTGGGTAATACTGATTACAAAGTGCGACTGTTTGGCCATTTTCATCACAATGTACAAGCTGGGTCTCAAACCGTTGGAGTCCTAAACCAAGCCGACTTTCAGCGATTGTTTCATAGTCTTGGATCGAATAGTTAGTAAACAAATGTTTTTTAGATATACAAAATGCCCATGATAATTCTCTCCTCCATATGTACCGAGCTTTGATATATTACATGTAGTGCATTATATACTAAAACTTAAACTATTGAATCTATTTATCTCTAGTGCATGATTTTGAGACAGCATGGAGGTCCCAACGCCTGCCTTGTGATAATGGCGCTAGACTTTTCTTCTCAGAGATGGACGGAGACAAAAGTGGACACATCGATACTAACGAGATCACATATTTCTTTAATTTGTTTGATGCTAATGGTAGGTGTGCTGTTCTTTTCTGTTTAGGTAATATGATAGCGTAGCCTGGATACTAGTTTAGCCAGCCTATTGAAAAAAACCCAGTATTTTTAAAGGTCGTAGTACTATAGTAAAAAGTATTGTCAAAGGTCGTAGTACTAGTACTATATAGTAAAATGTATTGTCAAAAATTGTAGTACTATAGTAAAAAGTATAGTCAAAAGTCGTAGTACTATAGTAAAAAGTATTGTCAAAGGTCGTAGTACTAGTACTATATAGTAAAATGTATTGTCAAAGGTGGTAGTACTATAGTAAAAAGTATTGTCAAAAGTCATAGTACTATAGTAAATAGAATTGTCAAAGGTCATAGTACTGGTGCTATAGTAAAAAGTATTGTCAAAGGCCGTAGTACTAGCTTAATTCCACGTGGTTGGGTTAGGGTGACCTAATTCCACGTGGTTGGGTTAGGGTGATCCAATTCCAAGTGGTTGGGTTAGGGTGACCTAATTCCACGTTGTTGGGTTGAGGTGACCTAATTCCACGTTGTTGTTCTATTTTTCAGAGGACCAGGAGGTTACCCAGGACGAGTTCACAGCGGCCTGGTCAGTGTTGTTTGACGAGTACCTGCATACCCATCAGGTAAAGTGCTCGCATCACGGTGGAGACGACGACGACAGAAAGTGATTCCATTGTACAAAAAGCTGAAATAAAGCCTGGGAACTATTATCAGTATACAGTGTGATAACAACAAAAGACTCACGGGCCTTATTGGTCACCCGAGTATAAGCGAAAAATTATCACTACCCCCAAGGGCTATGAAATCTAGAAAAAAAATTACTGATCTGAATATCTAATCTAAATTTAAACATTCACCTAAAGTATAAAACAACAAGATGTGTTCTTACAACTTCAATGCCCTCATAAGTGCATACACTGATGAAAGGCTTCATGTAATATAATAGGTGTATTAACATTACAAGATATGACTAATTTGGACCCATCCTAGAGTCAAAACCCTGGGTTGTGAAATTCACCATTTTTTTTTTTTTTACATCTTTTTCTGCTATTCCTTAGTATGCATTTAGATTTTATACAGTGTCAGCAAACTTACACATAAACACTATATACTAAGTTTGGCCCCACCTTGGGGTCAGAACCCCTACCCCTGGGATAATGAAATTTACAATTTTGGTATAAGCCTTCCTGCTTTACATCTTAATCATTTAGGTTTTCTTAAACATGTCCGGTTTTAGAGGAAAAGGTTTTTGAAGATTGGTCAATTTTGGGCAGTTTTTGCCCTGTCCCTAAGGTTCCAGGGGTGCAGGAATCCTGAAATTTACAATTTATGTCCCCCTTTTTCCAAAGATGCTTCTTACCAAATTTGAAAAGAATTGGTATCGGAGTTATCAAGAAGTTAAAAATGTCTATAGTTCACACATTTGATAACTGACCATTTGACCCCACCCTAATACCCATGGGATAATCAAATTGACAATTTTGGTAAAAGACTACCTGCTCTTTTTAAATACCCATTTAGTTTCAATATAGTGTAGCGTTTTCGCTACTGCGAGGGTTTTTCAATTTCAACACTCAACTCCTGGTAGCGGAGTTATATCCAAAGGATCGACAAAAGTTTCACTCTGGTAGCGAGGAAAAGTTTAACTCTCGTAGCGAGTTAGATCTATAGTGACCTGGGCTCGGTCATATAAATTACCTAGTAATAAAATGACACAACACAAGTGTAAAAGTTTCATTACTTTCATTTGAATTAAACATTGATTTTCTCATAACTTTGAAATACAACAATATTTCTAAAATAGTCACTTGCTAGAATATATAACTATATAAGATTTCAGGTAAATTCCAATAAATATAAATTATAATTCCAACTATTTCCAATTAAGAATTTCTATAAAGTTTACCTGGACATTTCTCTTTTCTAAAAACAACACGTCCAAATAGTTCGAATGAAAAGCCAAAAAGTGAATTGTCTTGTTACCGTTGACCCAACCGGACGTCAACCCGACCTATAGAGGAAGTATTTGGTCGACTCAAATATGTACAAATTATCGCGTCACCGGAACAAGACAATGTGAAAGTACAAGTAATAAACAAACAAAGTAAAACAATACCGCAGAAAGAAATGATCACATACGAGTACAAGCATTTGAATAATTGTCACTACAGTTCTTGGTACCTGTAAAAAGAGAAACTTTATATATATACATATATAAGTATTCTAGGAAATATAACAAGCACATTCGTAGATCGACAATAGGAAATTCGTTACAATAGTATCAAAAGTACTAAAGATGGTTTTTTTTTTGTTTTTTTTTTTAACACATAAACACTATATTGTAAGTTTGGCCCCGCTCTGGGAACAGATCCCCTACCCTAGAGATCATGAAATTTACAATTTTGGTAGAGGCCTTCCTACTCTACATCACTAAGCATTTAGGTTTTCTTAAACATGTGCGGTTCTTGAGAAGAAGACTTTTGAAAATTGGTCAATTTTGGACAGTTTTTGCCTTGCCCCTAAGGCCCCAGAGTGACACGAATCCTGAAATTTACAATTTATGTCCCCCCTGTTCCAAAGATCCTTCATACCAAATTTGAAAAGAATTGGTATCGGAGTTATCAAGAGGTAAAAAATGTTTATAGTTCACACATTTGATAACTGACCAATTTGGCCCCACCCTAATACCAAAACCCCTACTCATGGGATCATCAAATTGACAATTTGGTAAAAGACTACCTGCTCTTTTTAAATACCCATTTAGTTTCAATATAGTATCAACAATACTAAAGATGTTTTTTTACACATAAACACTATATTGTAAGTTTGGCCCCGCTCTGGGATCAGATCCCCTACCCCAGAGATCATGAAATTTACAAGTTTGGTAGAGGCCTTCCTACTCTACATCACTAAGCATTTAGGTTTTCTTAAACATGTGCGGTTCTTGAGAAGAAGATTTTTGAAAATTGGTCAATTTTGGGCAGTTTTTGCCTCGCCCCTAAGGCCCCAGAGTTGCAGGAATCCCACAATTTACAATGTATGTCCCCCTTGTTCCAAAGATGCTTCATACCAAATTTGAAAAGAATTGGAATGATAGTTATCAAGAAGAAGTTAAAAATGTCTATTGTTCACACATTTTAAAATAACTGATCATTTTGGCCCCTCCGGATATCAAAACCCCTACCCCTGGGATCATCAAATTTACAATTTTGGTAGAGGCTGTCCTGCTCTACATCAGCATGCATTTAATTTTTCTTACGCATGTGAGGTTCATGAGAAGAAGATTTTTGAAAATTGGTAAATTTTGGGCAGTTTTTGCCGCGTCCCTAAGGCCCCAGGGATGCTGAAGTCCTGAAATTTACATTTTATGTTCCCCTTGTCCCGAAGATGCTACATACCAAATTTGAAAAGAATTGGACTGGTAGTTATCAAGAAGTTAAAAATGTTCAATTGTCAACGCACGACGGACGACAACCAATTGCAATAGTCACCTGAGTCTACTCTCTTACACAACGCTGTTGATTTTTAGGTCACTTGAGTTTACTCAGGTGACCTAAAAATCAACAGCGTAGTGTAAGAGAGGTGCATGAAAGGTGACAATAACGAACAGTGATCAATCTCGTAACTCCTATAAAGGTGAAGATAACGAATAGTGATCAATCTCATAACTCCTATAAAGGTGAAGATAACAAACAGTGATCAATCTCATAACTCCTATAAAGGTGAAGATAAATAACAGTGATCAATCTCATAACTCCTATAAAGGTGAACATAACGAACAGTGGTCAATCTGATAACTCCTATAAAGGTGAATATAACGAACAGTGATTAATCTCAAAACTCGTATAAAGGTGACAATAACGAACAGTGATCAATCTAATAACTCTTACAAAGGTGAATATAATGAACAGTGCTTAATCTGATAACTCCTATAAAGGGGGAAATAACGAACAGTGATCAATCTCATAACTCCTATAAGCAACACAAAATGGAGATATATTGTTGATATCGAGCCACGGTCGTTTTACTTAAGGTAGTGTTTACATGCTGTGTAGACTAAAACTACTAGTTCAAACACATTCAAAATAGAAATTGTCGATATCGATACGATATCGTTGTGAGCATGTCAATATCGACATCGTGGGCAGACATTATGATGAGTTTACTAAGACTATTCATTCAAAAACACTTAATAGAAATTGTCGATACGATATCGTTGTGAGAATGTTGATATCGACATCGTAGGAAGACATTATACATTTATTGCATGATAGTGAGGGAGATATGAAGATTTATTCATCCAAGAAAAATCATATTCCCCGAGGCCAACGCCCGAGGGGAATATGATTTTTCTTGGGTGAATAAATCCTCATATCTCCCGAACATTCATGCAATAAATTGTTTATTATACCGAAACAAAGCAAGACCACAAAATTGCATTTGAGATTGGAGTCCGCTCATTTATACATTGTACATTTATGTAACTGAGATTGCCCTAACGGTAACACCGCGCCTCAACGAATTAGAAGGTACAAACAGCGAAATACAGTGATATGATAACCAGTTTTTGTTTTACCATTCTCCTTAAATGCTGATTTACTTGCTTGTTTTTGTATCAACCCAAACCAAGCGATTTAACTGTGTATCAAAGACCTGTATATTTTGTGCCTTACGAACTATGGAAGTAGAATGACTAGGACTTATTGTGACGTCACAATACATTTCGTCGTCTTTGACGTTAAATTTATGGAAAATGCACGAGGCTGCCCAAGCGGTAAATATGATAGGGAAATCAAACTCCCCGTCGAGGCCTCATTACGTCACCTACGAATAGACCTCTCCTATGTGACGCACCACAATATACAGATTTGTATATTGTGAGTCCGCGATTATCACGCAGACAAATTACACTAAAGAAGTAGTTCGCAGTTAAAAGTTTGAAGATATTAATATTAAGAGCATTAATATAAAAGTATGGATTTTATTTTAAACATAAAATGATCAAAAGATCATTAAAAATTAGGGAGACTCTGTTCAAATTATTGTGTACAGTAATGAACTTGATGTTTACGTTCTTGTTTTGAAAGTTGTTTACGTTTGACGTTATGTTTTTTCGTCATTCTACAGTGACGTCACCGTATACGCGGCCTAAGAAATCGCTATCCCATAATGCCTAAGTGGAAGAGTTTGGTTTGTGAGCAAACGAACTCTGGTGGAAGTTTGATAGGGAAATATGATGTTTGAGAGGGAGATGTGAAGTTTTGTTATCCCTGTCATGTGACCGTCCAGACCAATCAGATTTCGCGTTGCATAGAATTCTCATACTGAGGTATAATAATAAGTTTTGTCATCCCTGGCATGTGACCGTCTAGACCAATCAGATTACGCGTTGCATAGAATTCTCATACTGAGGTTTAATAATATGTTGTGTATACTTAAAACATTAATTCAAACACATTTAAATTGAAATAGAAATTGACGACATCGATACGATATCGTTGTGAGAATGTCGATATCGACGATATTGAAATCGGATTAAATCTTGGACATGAATGTGATTTACCTGACCAGTCGACAAGGGGTGTTTCCTCCTCCTATGCACTTGATCCCATCTCTGGTATATCCAGCGGTTACCCTACTATTAATTTCGTATTCTTTATAGGAGTTATGCGATTGATCACCGTTTGGTATTTTCACCTTTTCAAAGTGTTAGCGACTTACAACTTCATAGTGTTTACTGCGAGTACTATCCCAGTGTATAATTAATTTGTTAGTGAGTCGTTTGATGTTCCATTTGAGGATTAAGACGTCACCAGCTATATATTTATAATATGTTGACGGTGCTACCGTTTGAGCGAGCTCAGCTTCAAGTCATGTATGTATATACAATGTATTTTGTAATGTGCATGCTCTGATCAGGTTCAATTTAAGCAATACATATTTGCCAAATACTCATGATATGAATTTTCTCTTGGGGTTTTACACTAAAAATCATTAAAACATGAATGTGATTGAAATATTTTTATGTTATATATACATTTTATTTCTACTGCTTTCACTGTGACTTGCTTAACCTTTGATGCACGATACTGTTCTGAACTGTATGGTCTCAGCAGTCGACTGCCTCTACTTTCCTTTTTTATCTCTCAATCTTTTCAAGTTACTAATTGTATGATAAAAATGCCAAAACCTTTCAAGTTTCTAAAACTGTGTTTAAACAGCACTACATGTACCTTTGAACATAAAACGCATTTCAATATAATGATAATTTAAAAATAAATCGATAAATTCAACTAATGGGCTGTATGGTTATCATGAGGGAGGGGGGGTCATCATGGTTTGCATTACCGGACATGTTAAAAGGAAATGGATTCAATCACTCATTATATTTTTAGTCAAAACAAAAACAACAAACAAACAAACAAAACAGAAAAACCAGATTTTTAAAAAATGTTTTCAATCCGACCGAATTCCTTTGATTTTTTTGTAATTTTTTCAATTTTTTAAATAGCACTAATTCAGTACCTGTGCTCCCTCACATATTCTAACCATTTAAGTTAGTCTCCCTTTTTTATTGTTAGAATAATAAATTCATATTGAGAATTTAGTATTTTAATCAGATTTGTGGTTTGCAGTCGATTATACACAATTTGTATTCGATACCATATTACGTATGCCTAATGTTAACGTATATTCAATATTGTCCCGGTAGTATGACTTTTACAGATGGAAATAACAAGTACGTATTTAGATCCGCCACTGTCAGTCTTATTATGACGTACGTCAAAACGTAGACATGACGTCACACATCATCTTAGCCTGCCTTTTATAAACATTGCACTTCGTTAAACATTTCGCCTAATGGTGCACTGAATTTTGGAGCTAGGAGGCCACAAGATTAAGATGATAATCCACGTAAGTTCACAATCATATTCCAAGATGTGACTCTGCGAGATCTCAACCATTTTTGACAAGGGACTTTTGGGATTGGCGTCAAAAAGTTTTCCTTGTTAGAGGTTTGGATTAACTCGGATTATTTCCCGTGCTCTAGTCATTAAAGCTCCCAGTATGAGCCAGTGCTTCGCGCTGGCTCGCTGCGCTCGCTATTACGTGTCAAATTTTTACCTATGCACTCAATGTCGTAACACGACACTGAACTCCGCTTTAAATGTCATATCCGAAAGGTTAGGGAGCTTAATGTGTAGTGTAGTGTACTATGTTCGATATGTACAACACTGTGAAAGATGTACACTACAGTAACGAACTGACATCGATTTCATAACTCCTATAAGGTAAACAAACGTAAACGTAGGGTAATCACAGACTCCTGGACACATCAGGGGTTGGGTCAGGGGCCTAGGAGGAGCAAGTTTACCCTGTTGACCCGTCACACCCACTTTGAGCCCTATATCTTGATCAATTAAATAAAACGGAGAAATCCTTAGTCGAAATCATTATGTAAAGAACAGGTAAGCCTTTTGATTTTACACTCCTCCTAATATTACATAAAATATTTTCCGTTCCTTTTTCTGTTTCCCGTTTTAGCTACACCCCGAATATATGATTTTATATCTATATTGATTCCATATTAATTAAAATTTATAATAATATATATCTTACCGAATGGTATTCGTGAAAGGTGAAGATAACGAACAATAATCAATCTCATAACTCCTATAAGCTCGTATGATAAGGTACTAAATCTAATTTTTTCATCATTGAAAGTTCTCACACCTCAGCAGTCAGAGATAGAATGAGATGTTTAAAAACCCAACAAAAATATCGTATGGTTTCTTCACGGATCACTGGATGTGGACGGAGCTCATCTATGGCTATTGTTATTTACCTGGAATTTACCTTACCAAGACGTCAGGGTGTAGTGTATACAGTTTTGATACACACAAGACCTGTCTCGGGGACCTCTGCAAAGTTTCTGTGGTCATAGTGTTTGAATAATAGTTGTATTCCTAAGGGTAGCTGACACACAGTCTATACTCACCCTCCTCTCTCTCTCTCTCTCTCTCGGTCTTTGACTCAATGAATAATTTCTGTTATAAATATAGAGGTATCATAAATTGATGACATAAATTATTTCAATAAGTTACTAGTTTTAGAAATTAATGTGCAAACTATTGTTTAATTTCTGATTGTGTGATTTATAATACATGTTTAGAGAGGGGGAAATACAATTATATTAAGATTGCATCGTTCAGGGGTCTTTTTAAAAACAATTGAATTACGAGAATATAGCAGTTGTGGACAGGTCAATGCTATCAAACTCTAGAATACAGGGCTTCCCCAAGATCCAAAGAATACATGTAGGTACTGGCTGTTATTGTTATCAAACACCTCCCTGGGCTCCCTCCAGACCAAAGTTTTTGCAGATGTCAGTCCACCTGAGATCTATTGTTAAATGTTTGATTGACAGGTGGCTTGTAATTTGGAGGTGTTAATTCAAAATTGGGTCTTTAACGTCTTCCAGCTTTCAACCTTCTCAGACACCAGCTTTTTGAAACACTATTTGATGCTAACCGATTGACCTGAAGGACCACATCAATAGGGAGGCGAATTTCATTCATATGTGACAACTTTCACATGGGGTTTGAGATGCTTGCCAATTATACAATTTATTAGCATCATAATTAAAGAGTTCGGTTATGCAATGTTTCGTTCTATTCGTCCTATTTCGTTATATTTTGTTCTAATTTGATTTCAGTAGGTTTCGGTAGGTTTCGTTTTGTTTGATGTAGTTTCATTTCGAATTTTACAGGCTCCCGTAACGAATGACCAAACAATAGCTATGAAACACGTCAGGCAACATTCGACCCAAAGATAGATTGTGTTTGCAAATTAGATCATCATGACATTCAACTATCTAGGCTTTTGAATCCCTTTTAACGCCAACTTATTTGTCAGTAGCCTGCCTTAATTTGAAAATTGATCATACGCAGAGTGTGCTCTCGATGTAAGAGATGTACATGTAAACACTGCATAATTAAAGTGAGATATAATTCCACGGTGTGTTATAAGTGGTTGCAACCTAACTATGTGTTATATAAGTTAGTTAAAACTTAACAGTGTTTCGAGTAAGTGATGTACAGCTCCACGGTTTATACTGCGAGTAAGATAAAACCCCAAAGTGTAAACTGTAAGAGAGTTCAACCCTACAGTATATAGTATAAAGTGAAGTATGTACTCACACTGTGTAGTGTTAATGGAGTACGACTCCATAGCACCTGTACGGTACTTAGTATAAATGGGGTGTCCTATATAGCACTGAGGAGTACCGGTATTAAGTTGAACACCAACCTAATACAACTACAGTAGTGGAATTATCCCATTCATCTAGCTTGGTAGAGTGGAATAACCTTGATATTTTCATACGGACGATTACATTGTATATATTATGACAGGTTCTAGACAGTGTATAGTTGAAATGAGATAGAATTCCAGTGTATAATGATGAACGATTTTACTCAGGATAGGTTGTAGAAAACCACAAATAATTATAAAGAAGAACTTGATACATTGTCAGAATGGGTTAAAAGCATAAGAGGGATATTAAAATCCCGCATTAGACACATGAAAACAAAAGTACGTACCATCTATCCTTCTGTGTTTAGTAAACCAGAAGTGATAAAAGAATTAGATAAGTTACATGAGGAATATGTTTTGGTTCCACCTGACAAAGCTAGAACAACATTGTCTTTGTTTGTAAGGCTCATTATTACAACTGTATTTTAAACGAACTTGGCATTAATTCCACTTTTGGTAATCATACTTATACTCCAACTACCCTTTCAAAAGACGAAATTCTTCAAAACCATGCTTCAGTTTTAGACACATTTAATATTCCAGTCAATGGGTCGAATGAATATGAGTTACCGTACCTATACCGGATTCCTAAACTACATAAACACCCTTACAAACAAAGATACATTGCTGGATCCAGTAAGTGCTCTACCAAGCCCCTATCTTTGCTCCTTACGAAAATGTTAAGAGCTGTGAAGGAGAAACTTCAAACTTACTGTGCGACTACATATGCCAGAAGTGGTGTTAATCAAATGTGGATTCTAAAAAATTCTAAAGAACTTTTAGTAAACTTGAAATCACAGAATTTTTCCCAAATCAATAGCATTAAAACCTATGACTTTTCAACACTATACACGACCATTCCTCACGATGAATTAAAGACTAGACGTTTTGACATCATAGACAGTTGCTTCTTCAACAAAAACGGAAAACGGAAATATTCATATCTAGTGATCAGTCATTCAAAAACTTACTTTGTTAAACACCACTCTGATTCCACGCACAAGTACTCTGAAGTTGAAATAAAAAATATGCTAGAGTTCCTCATTGACAATATCTTCGTGGTCTTTGGTGATCGGGTCTTCCAACAGTCTGTTGGAATTCCCATGGGCACGAATTATGCTCCTTTGTTAGCTGACCTGTTTTTATATTCATATGAATCAGAATTTATTCAAAAACTTCTACGTGAGAAGAAAAAAATATCTCGCTGTGACCTACAACTCGACTTTTAGATATATCGGTGACGTTTTGTCTATTAACAATGACAGCTTTCATTCATATGTCGATTTGATATACATGTATCCCTGTGAGCTCGAAATAAAGGACACCACAGAGTCGTCCACTTCTGCTTCATACTTAGATATTTTATTGAAAGTAGACATTAACGGCAAACTGACAACTCAACTGTATGACAAACGGGATGATTTCAGCTTCTCCATCGTCAACTTCCCACATTTATGTAGTAATATTCCATTATCACCTGCATATGGTGTTTATAAATCTCAACTGATTCGATATGCAAGAGCTTGTTCTGGGTATAGTCAGTTTTTAAATCGAGGTAAGCTACTGACAAACAGGTTGATGGTACAGGGGTTTCAACAGTCTCGATTGAAGTCAGCATTTCGCAATTTCTATGGCCGTTATAACGACCTAGTTTGTCAATACAACCTATCATTGGGTCAAATGCTGTCCGACGTGTTTCATACCGACTGTTAAGCCGTTTTGGCACACTGATATTGACTGCGGATAACTCTGTTTACCTGGTCAGGATATAGGGCTCACGGCGAGTGTGACCGGTCAACAGGGGATGCTTACTCCTCCTAGACACCTGATCCCACCTCTGGTGTGTCCAGGGGTCCGTATTTGCCCAACTATCTGTTTTGTATTGCTTGTAGGAGTTATGAGATTGATCAATGTTTGTTATCTTCACCTTGCATACAACACAGTGCGTGCTAAGCGTACCAACAATTTGGAATTACATGTGCATCTGCATTAATGCATATCTGCAGCTCTTTTGGAAAATATTTGGTCATACCAGAGAGCTACAGATCCATCCCTTTTACAAACCTTCGATTTACGGCGCAGGTCACTGTATTCTGGCATCATAATATCACAAAATTCCTTGCATATTTTCCTAGTATATTTTTGTCCAAACATTTATCAAATTCCCATATGAACCGAATAGTCGCAAATTCAAATGATTTCGTTTTTAAAGATACCCATGTTACGTAGCAGTGAATTCGAACCCCGTTGATTTTTATATCTATTCATGCTATCCAATATGAAGTACGTATTCGGTCTTCATTTATAATAAACACGAATATCGGACGTAAATATTGAAAAGTAATCCTAGTACGTTATGAAAGCTATCAGTCTGGCCCCTTTTCCCGATGATATTTTTCAATACTGACATATAAAAACAGAACTTAGCGGAGATGGATCAGGAATTATTTCATCTAAATATTTAACTAACAAGAGGCCCACGGCATAGCATTAAAGAAGATCTATGCTATCAATAACATTTTAAAAGACATTCAAAAATGGTTTCCACATAAACATTATATATACCAAGTTTGGCGCCGCCCTGGAGTCAGTACGTTTACCCCGGAGATCATTTTCAATTTACAATTTCGGTAGAGGCCTAGATCTTTATTACAGACGTGAGGTTGTAGGGAAGATGCTTTAACATTGATCAATATTTGTTCCATCCTTAAGGCTCCGGGGGTGCAGGATTGATGAATTGATTGAATATTGTTTAACGTCCCTCGAGAGAAAACGTCACCATTGTCGGTGAAGGGCTGCAAAATTGAGGCCTATGCTCGGCGCTTATGGCCTTTGACAGGGACGGATATTACTCGTGCCACACCTGCTGCGACATGGGGCCTCGGTTTTTGCGGTCTCATCCAAAGGACCGCCCTATTTAATCGCCTTCTACGACAAGCAAGGGGTACTGAGGACCTATTCTATCCCGGATCCCCATGGGAGCTGGGGTGCAGGAGGAATATATGGGGATATTAGATCACATCGACTTTACTGTAACAGAAATAGCACAGACACTCGACGTTTTAATTAGATATATATAATTTAAAAAATTGTCTTCCTGTAAACATAATATTCACAAGGTATATTACGCCGCCATCTTGATTTTCTGTTTTACCAGCTGCATCGCTTGAAAATTTTGGCGAAAAGTTCGAATTAATATGATAATTAGACCCCTACCGTTTTAGGCAACTATGTCAAGGTCCTACCTCTCGCATCGTCATGGTGAACTGGAAATAAAGTCCATTTATCGGCTATAATCAACCGTCAAATATCGTCTACTGCTTCTCAAATGCCTGTGAGAAATAGTACGAGTATGGAAAGGAACCGGAACAACTCAATACTCTTTGGACAACTAACATTTCTGTACATTGCCTCGGTTCATCGCTTATTCATGTATGTACAGATATGTCACGAAAAGGTTTCCGTATATCAAGCTTGTGTCAAAGTCAGCCGTAAATTGTAAACGTCAGCCCTTCTCGCAAAAGTCCACTACTAATATGTCATTGAAATATACCGTACTGACGGCGACATTTTTCCGGAAGCATTATGGGTAGTCTCCATAATTTTTCAGCTGTTGAAGAGCAAATCACGTGACTCAATTGCGTAATCATTGGAGCGAGCTCGTCGCGACGCGAGCTTCGCTCGCTACTAATTTGGGCAATTTGTCTTTCTTAGTTGTCGCATCTTTCTTTGGGGATTCGGAACTGGGAAGTGCGTTGGGGTAGTTGTTCACTAATTCTGCGCCAAAGCCGGCTCTTCTCCCACCTGGTACTAAAGCAGGGGGCAGGTATTTCAAGGGTCAGTGGATATTCATAGAAAATAATAAGTTGCTAAAGATTAATTCGTGGGGCTCCCAGGTAGTTCATAGCCGGGGCTACATCCACCTCTTACATGTACTAAGGGAGGGGATGCTACAGGCTGGTGCATGTTGGACAAATGTAAGAGGGTCCACTTGCTCTTTAAACCAGATAGCACGCAGGATATATGTGACATGCGCAGAGATCTATACCCCCTTAGAACGTGGTCACTCGTTCAGGTTCGGACACCTATGTCCACATAGGACTCCCTGATGTTGCCCCTACTTTGGTAGTCAAACTGGCACACTGGCCGCCTCCCCAGTTCCCCACAAAAAAATACATGCGACCCTTTCCACCATATATGTAAATTTGCATGCTGTTACTGATTACAATTAATAAATATTAAACTTGTATCACTCTTGTTATTCCAGCTGCTAATCAGCCTATGAGGGATTACAGGGCAGCCAGCTAAGCTTCGACATACCTACTGGGTTTATTCAGACATTAGACCAAGATCAACTATTCAATTGCGACTGGTTGTGCTGTACATTAAAGTCTAATTTTAGCAGAATACCTCCTCTAGTTACATTTAACATACCCTAGATAAGGTCATGGTCATGAAGCCAATTCTTTTATTAATTACTTACTTTCTTGGACACTACGGTGTATAAAGGAAAGCTAATTGAAGCAACTCGCATCCTGCATTATAAAACGTACATGTACATCAAACCGAAAAACATGTTCCAGTATTTGAAATGCAAAATTGCAATAGTCCTTAATTTTTATAGGATGTACTAAAGGTGAAACCATAGGCCATGTAAAAAAAAACCCCAGAGAGATGGAGAAGTACATGTAAAAGAAAACCTTGGAAAACTACATGTACAAGAAAGCCTTAAAAACTTTAAAACAAACCTTAAAGAGGGACTAAAGCGATAATGAAATAAATCAAAACATACAAGTGGTATTCAGTTAATTGTGCCACGCTTTTATCAGATGCAAATAAAAGCAAAAAGCAGGGAAAACCCCTTGTGTTTGTCACCAAATACAACCCTAGCATTCAAAAAATAAAACAAAAGCTTTTGAAATATTCGCACATCCTCCAGAGAGACAAAGACGTTTTCTTTTCTTCTGATCTGCCTATTGTTTCATAAGCGCAATATAAATTTAATGGATATGCTCAAACCATCAATTATAGAATCATCAAATTGCATAATAATTGTAAAGTGCAAATGGACTCATGATGAGGTGGATTTGCATGCAGCTAAGATTCTATCTATTCCACAATCATATCAATTATTTCAATATCATAACCTCGTATCACACCGCCAAAACCTTTAATTGGTGTAGAATCAAGTGATTGTCGAGGTACGTGGCTGATTGGGGTCATATATTATCTTACTTTATAAGGTAAGATCATTTTAATTCTTGATGAAAATATTGCAATACATATCGCAATACAGTTTAAAATATCGCAATATGTCGTAATACGAAATTTCCAGACAATACCCAGCCCTACTGATCAAGATATAGGGCCCACGGTGGATGTGACCGGTCGACAGGGGATGGTTACTCTTCCTAGGCACCTGATCCCACCTCTGGTGTGTCCAGGATGTCTGTGTTTGCCCAGCTCTGTGTCTTGTGTTGCTTGATTTATGAGATTGATCAAAAGTGAAGATAACAAACATTGATCGATTTCATAACTCCTATAAAGCATACAGAATTAAGAGTGGGCCAAACACGATATCCCGTGGACAGCAGAAGTGGAATCAGATACATATGATCAATGAAAGTGAACTAAAATGCTGTTTCACCTTTAGAGAAAACCAATTGAATTCCGATTTTCTGAGTATTATAATGCTGAGATAATTAGAGCTGTTAAAATGCCTCGCTTTGGAAACATTGGTAGAGACAGGGGAATTTTGCAACATTCTTTACATTGTGAGGAGAGTGATTACATAAACTGTTTCTAAGTTATAAATAAAACCAAGGAAAAGTGACACAAAATTGGTACAAAGATTAAAAGGTATAAATATATTTATTTGCTTTAGAAATCCATAACTTAGAAAACCCTACACAGAGACGGAAGCGGTACAACATTCGACACAAGTTTTGCAGTAAATGTACATGTGACGCACGGAAATTCTCAACTCATTTCTCACCTGAAAAATAAATTCATGCTTATGAAACATGCAGAATAAATCGTGATATATTTTAAATGTTTATGAAACGCTTTTGAAATATCCTCATACAGCGTGCTTCCAAGAATTCCAAACTCTCCTATAGTTTCCCCAGTATTTCTCAACTTTTGTGATCGTATATCATTTTAATGAGAAAGAAGGGAGCATGTATTGAATATTACTGAAAAACATTTTATATATACATGTATCATCAATTGTCATTCATGTGCCCTTATTATTTATCTATTATCTACAATAATTAAAACTGTCAATTTTAATTATCTCAGTAGTCTTTTGTTATTACCTTCTTATATCAATTATTATATATACATATTACCAATACATTTAGTACTTTTTGCTCCAAAAATAATTTAAGTTTTCCATGAACATAAGCCGTAGAAAGAGTCTCTAGAACTAACATCATCTGCCATATTTCTCAAATATCACGCAGTTATGAATACATTATACTGGTTCAACACTTCAGAAGAGGCCCAAAGGCCTTAGCGGTCGCCTGGATACTAGTGAAAAGTATCACTGCTCCCAAGGGCTATGAAATCTAGAGAGAAAAAATCCTGTTCTGAATATTTAAGCTAAATTCTAATGTTCAGCAAAAGTATATATAAAACAAGATGTGTTCTTAAAACTTCAATGTCCTCAAAAGTGCATACACTGATGAAAGGTTTTACGTAAAATAATATGTGTATTAACATTAGAAGATATGATTGATCTGCACCCATCCTAAAGTCGAAACCCTGGGTTGTGAAATTCACCATTTTTTGTAAATCCTTTTCTACTCTTCCTAAGTATGCATTTAGATTTTAAACAGTATCAGCAAATTTGAATAAGTCCTTCAAATCATCATTAAAATTTCCCAACCTCCCTGAAACAAACCCTTTACCCCTAGAATCATGCAATTTACAATTTTGGTAGAGGACTATATACTTCTTCTCAATATTTATTTAATTTTAATTCAGTATCAATAGCACTAAAGAGGATGTTAATTAAATGTTTTACATATTTTATACACTATATAGTAAGTTTGGCCCTACCCTGGGATCAAAACACCTACCCCGGGGATCATGAATTTATAATTTTGGTAGAGGTCTCTCCTGCTTTACAATTTTATGCATTTAGGTTTTCTTAAACATGTGAGGTTCTAGAGAAGAACACTTTTGAAAATTGGTCAATTTGGGGCATTTTTAGCCCCGCCCCTAAGGCCCCGAAAGTGCAGGAATCCTGACATTTACAATTCATATCCCCCTTGTTCCGAAGATGCTTCATACCAAATTTAAAATGAATTGGAATGGTAGTTATCAAGAAGAAGTTAAAAAATTATATTGTTCACACATTTAATGACCGACCATTTTGGCTCCACTCTAATACGAAAAACCCTACCCCTGGGATCATCAAATTTACAATTTTGGTAAAGGATTACCTGCTCTTTCTAAACATCCATTTAGTTTCAATGTAGTATCAATAGTACTAAAGAAGATGCTATTTGTAAACACTATATATTAAGTTTAGCCCCAATCTAATTAAAATCAGATCCTAGGATATGCTCACAATCGCTGTAATACTTACGCAGAGTATACGGCGCGGATCTAAGAAGTCTGATTTTAATTAGATTGGTTTAGCCCCGCCCTGGGATCAAAACCCCTACTCCGGGGATCATGAAATTTACAATTTTGGTAGAGGCCTTCCTGACTCTACATCATTATGCATTTAGATTTTCTGATACATGTGCGGTTCTAGAGAAGACGATCTTTGAAAATTGGTCAATTTTGGGCAGTTTTTGCCCCGCCCCTATGGCCCTAGATATGCAGGAGTCCTGAAGTTTAGTTGAAAATGTTCAATTGTTAACACATGATGGACGATGACGGACGTCAACCAATTGCAATAGGTCACCTTTGTTTACTCAGGTGACCTAAAAATACTCTTTATATGCGATTTTGAGGAAATGTATAATAATTTATTTCGATCAATAACAAATAGATAGCTATCGCACATGTTTACCAATCTTGTGATATTCTTGAGTACATGTTATCGGACTATGCATCTTTAAATTAATTATAGAATGGAATATTCTATGTACGTTTTGGATTAATTTGACTACATGCATTACATAGGAGATAAGAATTCTTCCAGAGTTCTTGAACTTCTTGACTTTGCACAAATAACAACCACACGTGTCCTCGGAAGTTCTTATTTCAATCACAGAAATGGCTGAGTAGTAACGGTAGGATTTTAAGCAAATGTTGAATTGTATAGGTGAGTCTTGATCTATCAACACTATCTTGGTGGGTTGGGGTTGCGGACATGATTAAGTGCATACTTCGTGAAATGGTTACCCTACTATCGGTGGACCAGCTTGTAAATGTATGTCATCTATCGCAAGGTCACTGCTGTAGTGGTGCGCTGCAGTGGCCTCGAACACCAACTGCAAAACAGAGAATAAAAAGAAATTGATGGACTCTTTTTCGTTTAAAGAGTTTGTGGTACATGAGGTAGACTATTAAACGATTTCATTGTTGTATCAATGTAAGGAATCACAGACAGGTCTAGTTTGTTGGGTATTTGAGGTGAATAATAACAATAGAAACTTGATAACTTGCATAGCGGCGAGGTCGTTATATATGAATTATTATCACACTTTCCACTTTTTGACTACTGTTAACTCTGTTTACCTGATCAAGATATAAAAATGTAGGGCTCGTGGCGGGTGTGACCGATCGACAGGGGATACTTACCACTATTAAGCACTTCATCCCACCTATGGTATATCCAGGGGTCCGTGTTTGCTCATCTCTCTATTTTGTATTGCTTATATGTATTTTATAGTTATAATACATTATGACCCCTGGGTCTAGGCCTCTGCTGGTGGACTGTTAGTCCCCGAGGGTCTCTACAGCCCAGTAGCTAAGTACTTCGTTACTAGCTTGAAAATACGGATGTATATTTAATTGCTGTTATAAAATTTAGAAATGCATTTCAAAATTAAGGATTATCTCCCTCACGCATAGCTCTTATCCTTAGACGAATTTGACTCCACTTTTTTGGCACACTGTTTTCCCCTATATAGCTCTGAAACTTCATAGTTATTTCGGATTTCAAACATTTCGGTTGAGCATCACTGAAGAGACATTACTTGTCGAAATGCGCATCTGGTGCATCAAAATTGGTACCGTATAAGTTTTACATCATGACCCCTGGGTCTAGACCTCTGCTAGTGGACTGTTAGTCCCCGAGGGTCTCTACAGATCAGTAGCTAAGTACTTCGTTACTAGCTTGAAAATACGGATGTATATTTAATTGCTGTTATAAAATTTAGAAATTCATTTCAAAATTAAGGATTATCTCCTTCACGCATAGCTCTTATCCTTAGAAGAATTTGACTCCACTTTTTTGGCACACTGTTTTCCCCTATATAGCTCTGAAACTTCATAGTTATTTCGGATTTCAAACATTTCGGTTGAGCATCACTGAAGAGACATTATTTGTCGAAATGCGCATCTGGTGCATCAAAATTGGTACCGTATAAGTTTTACATCATGACCCCTGGGTCTAGACCTCTGCTAGTGGACTGTTAGTCCCCGAGGGTCTCTACAGATCAGTAGCTAAGTACTTCGTTACTAGCTTGAAAATACGGATGTATATTTAATTGCTGTTATAAAATTTAGAAATTCATTTCAAAATTAAGGATTATCTCCTTCACGCATAGCTCTTATCCTTAGAAGAATTTGACTCCACTTTTTTGGCACACTGTTTTTCCCTATAATAGCTCTAAAACTTCATTGTTATTTCGGATTTCAAACATTTCGGTTGAGCATCACTGAAGAGACATTATTTGTCGAAATGCGCATCTGGTGCATCAAAATTGGTACCGTATAAGTTTTACATTATAGGAGTTATGAGATTGATCACTGTTCGTTATCTTCACCCTTCGTTGTAGTTAATCATCGCACATACCCAACGAACTAGACAGTGGTTCCTTATCATGTTTCAGTAAATATTAAAGGTATAAAATTGACATATAAAAATGCTGCCTGATACAGCACATGGCATGCATGTAAGTGATATATTTACATGCAGTTGTGTATATGGAGAAATCAACATATTGGAATGTCAGGGTTACTTTTATCATAAAGAAAAACATTGGAATCGTACAAGCTAATGTATCAAAAGTAAATTTAAAACATATGTAAATCCTGCTTCACCTTCTAACGTTGCTAAAATGTTTAACATCTACAGCTTTTTGAGATTAAGGCATTCTGTAAATTGTAATTGTGACACTGATGTAGCCATGACGCTTTCTATGAAAAGTGAAGATAACGAACAATATCAGTAATCTTTCATGTACTGTGGTCAAAATAAGAATTTTGTGTCTGTGTCTGCTTTATTCTCAAGTGAGTGCAACTATGACCTGAATAAGAACGCCAGTTGTATATATATATATATATATATATATATATATTGGGATAAATCTCCGATATAATCTTCTAGAGTGCTCGATGTGGCCTCACGGAACTACATAAATTCTCTCTCTCTCTCTCTCTCTCTCTCTCTCTCTCTCTCTCTATATATATATATATATATATTAGAAGTTGATTCGGCACAGTTGTAAATAAATATTGAAAATCAGAATGACACATTCCATAAAAAACAATCATTTACTGCTAGCGCTTTCTCCATGTCTGCAAATATTTGAACTGCCTGATGAACCATGCAGACATGGAGAAAGTGCTAGCAGTAAATGATTGTTTTTTACGGAATGTGTCATTCTGATTTTCAATATTTATATATATATATATATATATATATATATATGTGTGTGTGTGTGTGTGTGTGTGTGTGTGTGTGTGTGTGTGTTTTACTCATTCAGAAATACATATATTTGAGTGAAGATTACTCGTATAAAAGAATGACAGTGTTTTAAATGTTTTTGTGAGAGCGGCCGCAGTATTTCGTCGTCAGCGTCACGAAGATATCAAAATATTAACATTTCTATACATGTTTGAATCGGTTGATTTCATGCTTTGGAGAAAGACACATTATGCATCTTTCATCACAAAATATTCATATTGTTGGCAAAGAAGCACCACAAGAAATCACAATATTAAAATCATTTGTTATGGCATTTGGTGTAGTAATTGACGTTAATCGCAAATATGTTTAAAGTAAAGCTGCATATTTTGTATATTGATTTAATTTGAAATACACAATTTTCGATTTGCGTAACTGAACGAAATATTTCACCATTTCAGCGACACCAGTATTGTCTGATAAGAACTTATGATTTACACTTTATGGACTGTTTAAAAATCTATTTACTGAAACATCAAGACATTCTACCAACTAAATGAATTATAAATCTAGGCAAAAAATACGAACCTTGTAAAAACCAACCGGAAGCGTTACACTGACTTGTTTCCAAGACGAGGTTTGGCGCCCTGACCTTATAAACAGTTGTTTCTTGGAGCCGTCAGCGTTCTCTCTGTATAATGTGAGGTTTCCTATTCCGGCTCCATTCATATGATACCAGAATGTTAAATTTCTAGGCTTAGTGACCGTGATGTGTGGACTGAAGAGACTGGCTACCCAGCTGCTGTTGAGGGATTCATGACCCTTCAGTAATAGATAGTAATCAGCTGAAGAAAACAATTAAAACAATATGAACAAATAATGAATAGCTCACAGGCAGTTATATCGCTTGTGTGCGAATTAATTATTATTAAAAATTAAATTTATAGAATTCTAAATATAGGGTACCCAAGTTTGCCGATGAAACAAATAACAAACGTAATAGTATAACATTCTACTTGGTATTTTACCTGTCCCTGGCACTGTACCACTAAACAGGAAGTTTGTGAATTACAACAAGCAATTACATAGAATGTGCATCATTCTTACCCCGATTCATAAATTGATGTCCGTAATAGCTCCAAGTGACTGAAAATTGCAAACTTATCTGCACTTTCACTTTACACAGCCATTTTGAAAGGTGACCGGTGCCAATAATTATCCAAAAGAACTAACGCCAAACATCTGTGTTAATGTGCTTAGGATGAAAGTAGACATGAATGGTTTTTCAAATCCCCATGGGCACGAATTCTGCTCTTCTATCATCTGATCTCTTGTTATAGTCCTACATGTATGAGGCAGGATTCATTCTAAAACTACTTAAGAAGGAAAATCTCTTATCATGACCTTCAACTCGACATTTAGATATACCGACGACGTTTTATATATTAACAATAATCATTTTCTACGGAGAAGACTTGTATAGGCAAAGTCTGATCCTATCATGAATTATCATCATAAAATACTGTTTACATTGATAATCATTTTCATTCATATGTCGATTCAATATATCCCAATGAACTCGAAATAAGACACCACAGAGTCCTCTACATCTGCTTCGTACTTAGATATTCATAGAAAATATATATTAACGGCAAACTAACAAATCAACTTCATGACAAACGGGATGACTTCATCGTCAATTCCTCATATCTATGTAGCAACATTTCATTATCATCTGCATACTTTGTTTATAATTCTCAACTGATTCGATACACAAGAGCTTGTTCTGTGTATGATCAGTTTTTAAATCGAGGCAGGCTACTGACAAACAGGTTGATGTTACAGGGGATTCAACAGTCTCGTTTAATGTAAGCTTTTCACAAGTTATATGGTCAACTCTTAATTTTGTAGTTCTTATTGGAGTTATGAGATTGAGACTTGTTAATAGCAGAATTAATGCATTATATTTAATTATCATTTATCAAATTAATATTTGAGTCTCTGAAGTATTTTGGGTCCTCTCATAGAGGAACCGGTCAAAATGGACGTGATAAAATGTCGGGTGTGACCGGTCGACAGGAGATGCTTACTCCTCCTAGATACCTGACCCCACCTCTGATGTGTCCAGGGGTTCGTGTTTGCTCAAGTATCTATTTTGTATTGCTTATAGAAGTTATGAGATTGATCACTGTTCGTTATCTTCATTTTTCATGTATGTTGAAGTGCAGACCGTTTTACAATTTTCAGTCTCTTGGAACTATTACGAAGTTCAGGTAAAAAATTCAACTCAAAATGATATATAATGTTGCACATACTATGCAATTACTTGTTGCAATTCACAAACATTCTGTTTAGTGGTACAGTATCAAGACCCAGCTATACATCAAGCAAGAAATAGTAGGATTTTCCGAATTAATTTCGTCATACAGTATCCTGGGAAGCACAGGGAATTTTGGGATGAACTTGGGTAGCAACGTAGAATGCTTATGTACGACTATACTAGATTACAGATTTGAAATTTATACCATTTGGTTTATTACTTTTTTAATGGGCGAACTTGGGTACCCTATATTTAGAGTTCTTTACCTTTACTCTTTAATAATAAATTCAAACCCAAGTGATATGATTACCTGTGAGTCAGGCCAAATACACTGTATGAAAATTTCTGTTGAATACATATGAAAGGTGAAAAAGTGATCAATTTTATAACTCCTATAAGGAATACAAAATAGTTGGGCAAACACGGACCCCTAGACATACCAGATGTGGGATCAGGTGCCTAGGAGGAGTAAACATATCCCTGTCGACCGGTCACACCCGCCATGAGCCCTATGACTTGATCAGGTAAACGGAGTAATCCGTAGTCCTGGTGATCAATGAAACCAAAATATATATCAGCATGTAGTCATTTCCTTACTTGCATTTTTATGGTCAAATTCTGGACCGGAAGTTAAATCCGGAGATCGTCCATACCATCTGTGCCAGTCAAAATCGTCACCTTTAGCTTGCTGCCATGAACACATGCTTGTGCTAAAGGTACAGTCAATTGTTAAAGCTATAACGGGAGAAAAAAACAATGTGCAATAATTCTCAGTGATTTTGTATCCCTTTCATCGTAGGCACTGCAATAATGATATAGATAACAAAAAGGCTAAACTAATTTTGTTCAAAGAAATGACGATCTATACATACTTGGTAATTGGAAAATATGTATTGATGTAGTGGATGGTTTCATCGAAGTCGTTGTTGTAAACCATGGACTGTGTGTTAATTCTAAAATTACGATTATGTTTTGAAAATATTTCCTTTTTATGAAGAAGTTTTAAATCAAATTCTGTTATTCTAAATTATCCCAAATTAAAAACATCCATGAGTTATTCTTTACCATATGGCTCCATGGAGACTGATATATCATCAATTGCTATGTCAGAGGAATAGTGAAGCCTGGTTGTTCCTTGAAATATAACCTGCATCAAAACGAAGCTCGAAGTACAATGCGGGTGATAAGGAAAATGATTGACTTGGTTGGATTTTAATGATACTAGTAATCAATGCTTTTTAGAAAACTGTTTTAGACATACATGTACATAGCATAAAGTTGTTTTGATAGGAGGAACTTTAAAGATAATGACGAATTTGGAATGAAATAACTACTATACATGTATGTACAAACGTTTTAATCTACTTTGTGTAGCGATATTGTACTTTCCTATTATCGGTCTTTCTTTTGTTTTTCTTTCTTTCTCCTTTTGGAAGGAAGTCCTTTGGTTATTTCCCTTTACTTTTCGATTACAAAGTGCACTTTCTTAGTGCATCTTCTAGAGATAAACAGAGTTGTTTTTGAGAATGAATAGTGGAATGATATACCATAATGAATAAAATATAAAATAAATAATTTTTCTTTGTATTAGGATTTGCAGTCTCGACATCATATATAAATTCAAGTTTAGGATTGGCTCTGAATAACTACATTGTATTTTCATGCTGTGAAATAAACGTGATATGTACCCAATGACATCATTATTTACAGAGAGGGCAGAGAAATACAATGTCTTGGCTCTGTTCATCAAATAGAAACGCAACCTTTCCTCATTAAGCAACTACCCCCATTTGTTGATATAAAGAAATAAAGCAAAACATACAAGGAAGCTATAAAATTAATTCAATGTTATTTTAGATAAAGAAGAAAAGGTCACTGGATCTTAACAACAGACGTCTGTTTATGTGTAGGATTTAATTAATCACAAAATAAATATTTCTGTAAAACCACAAAAGCGTCGTAATTAGCAATTTGTCAACACTTTTACCGCAATTTCTTCTTCAAATCTTTTTAACTTTTACCTTGGAGTTTTCTGTAAATTCGTTATGTCATGAAAGAAATTTACCATTTTGTGTGTAAGAAATTGAAACAGGTGTTTATCTAAAAGGGACTTCTCAAATTCAAAATTATTTCTGTGAACTTTTGGCGTCATTGCATTGCACTGGTACACTATTAAGTGCGTCTTGTTCATAGCACGTCGACAAGTAAAAAGTCATTATAATAGTTATACGTACAATGTTGGGAAGTTTCAAGAATCTAGATCGAACATCAACCACAAAACCTTCTTTAACAAGAGGCCCATGGGCCACATAGCTCACCTGAGTCACCTTGGCCCACATTTAAAGATTTTCCCTATATATTCGCATATGGAACTTTGTTCCCTATATTGTGGCCCCAACCTACATCAGGGGGGCCATCATACTAGTAAACTTAAATCTGCACTATATCAGGAAGTTTCCATGTAAATTTGTTTACTTTTCTAGCCCAGTGGTTCATGAGAGGATTTTAAAAGATTTTCCCTATTTATTCCTTTGTGAAACTGATCCCTTATTGTGGCCCAACCTACCCCCGGGAGCCATGATTTGAACAGACTGGAATCTGCACTATGTCAGGAAGTTTTCATGTAAATTTGTTTACTTTTCTAGCCCAGTGGTTCATGAGAGGATTTTAAAAGATTTTCCCTATTTATTCCCATATGAAACTTTGATCCCTTATTGTGGCCCAACCTAACCTCGGGAGCCATGATTTGGACTAACTTCAATCTGCACGATGTCAGGAAGCTTTCGTGTAAATCTCAGCTCTTCTGGCCCAGTGGTTCTTGAGAAGAAGACTTTTTAAACGATTTTCCCAATTTAATCCCATGTGAAATTTTGATTCCTATTGTGGCCCCAACCTACTCCCGGGGACCATGATTTGAACAAACTTGAATCTGCACTATGTCAGGAAGCTTTTATGTGAATTTCAGCTCCTCTGGCTCAGTGATTCTTGAGAAAAAGATTTTCAAATGACCCAACCCTATTTCTGCATTTTTGTGATTATCTCCACTTTGAAGGGGGGTATGATCCTTCATTTGAACAAACATGAAATCCCTTCACGCAAGGGTGCTTTTGGCTAAGTTTGGTCGGAGTTGGCCCAGTGGTTCTGGAAAAGAAGTCGAAAATGTGAAAAGTTTACAGACGGATAGACGGACAGACGACGGACAACAGGCGATCAGAAAAGCTCAATTGAGCTTTCAGCTCAGGTGTGCTAAAACCATGTTCAATGGAAACAGTTGCTTGTCAGGTGACCTACTGGTTCAGTTTATATCAAAGTGTCGAAAGGACACGAATATACTACACACGATGAGACTTTACAATAAAATGTTGATTTGGAAGAATGTTGAACTTTTGGTGGATTTGAATCTCTTCCAACACTGAAGCACTTGTGTTGAAATTTGGTAATCGAAATGTGAAAAATTTCTAGAGTTCTTTACAATTGGTCTGGATTTTTTCTATGAAAAAAAAATATTGATGATTTGGAAGAAAGCCAAAAGTTTGGGGCCGTGCACAATTTAAAAAACAATATTCTCAGATAAATCTACCATATCCAAAGCAGGAAATTATACCATGTACTACATTCCTTGACGTTTCAGGAAAATCCAAGAGATCACTATCTTCATAATTCAAAACAACCTTTTACATATATACATCTTGCCATACAAGTGATGCATTAACCTTTAGAAAAATATCTTTTACATATCTGGGTAAATTTTTAAGCATTTAGATACGTCAACAGCTTTAGATCAATCGCCGACAAATTTTGACCTTTCACGTTTGATATCGAGCGCTTGGTAACGTAACGTATGCACCTGATCCCATCTCTGTTGTCTCCAGAGTTGGTGGGTCCGTGTTTGTAGCGTACAAAAAGTTCCTTCAATATTTTATCCCACAAGAATTAAAAATTTACGTATTAGAATTCTTTTTTAGAGATTCCTACAGTATTACACGCACTTCTCTTTCCAATATTAAACCTTTCCGTACAATTTTCGTAAATTCAAGTAAAAATATTGGATATTTATGGTTTCAGAGATGGAGTTCCACATAAGTCAGGTGAGAAAAGGTAAAGATAACGATCAGTGATCAATTTCATAACTACCACAAGGAATAAAAAATTCATAATTGGACAAACACGGACCTCTGGTCATACCAGAGGCGGGGTCAGGTGCCAATGAGGAGTAAGCATCCTCTGTCGACCGGTCACTACATCAAAGGTAATATTGAAGGCTTTAGATGAAGGTCTATTAACTTTCATTGTCTATAGAAATAAATGGTCAAATAGAGCAATTCTGCATCGGCCATTGGTTGCTTCCCTTTGTTAAATCTTCTATGCATTGAATAAACATGGTTTGTTTGAATTTTGTTTGAGAACTTCCTCCCTTCTGTAGATACACCGCCACCTCTAGGTGACAGTCATACACGCTGATGGGTACAAATGTTTATAATGACATTTACATATTGCAAAGAATATCATCTATCGAAATGTAACACCCTCACACGAAAATAGAAAATTCAAGAGCATTAGGGATATGGTAGATCAAATATCTCTTGATTGATATCAAGGGATAATGTTATTGAAGGATTTTATCTTCTATCGGGTTGTATACATTTAGATAACATTTTGACACATTCATCAATATGTAATACACATGCAATACACATACTCCGCGATATGCCACGTAAAGTTTTGTAAATTTATCAGAGAATGCGTTTGAACAACTTATGTTTCAAGGTTTAAGTCAAAGTATTCACTTGATATACTGCAAAATAGAATTTGAACGTATGAAATTGGACCCATCGCAAAAAGGTTTATATCAAAAGTTAATGTCATCGATTGCTGAACTCTTTATGAAGTTGAAAATAATGGGGTAAAATGGAATCTTGAGCATTGTGATTTTGAACTTTTCGGGGGAAAGTCTACATGAAATATTTGAGGATGGGCACCTTTCAATGCTTGACTACTCAATGTATGTTTGATGTCTGAAGTCAAATTATGAAAAAATTATAATAGATACGTAGACACGTGATACTATTAAACGTGTGTGGTGGACGACCGTAGAACCTCGAGAAGATAAAAATAGTTGATAACAAAACTAAATATCATCTTACTCTGCGGGTTATCAGTCGTAACAGATCTCACAATATGATCTCCACTACATGTAAATCACACTTTCCAGTTTTGTGTTGCTTAGAACAACAAATCTAGTTCATAAAGATTTTCGATAGTTATATACATGTAGCAATATTAGTAAACCAGTACATATAGAAACAAAATGCATTCTTTTGTCACCAACTGTACCAAAAAGACAGGTCAATAGGAACAGAAAGAAACAGCTGACACCACACAGAGTAATGGTTCTGTACTTACATAAGCTGTGAGGTCCTCCAAACTAACATGACCCAAACACCACCCTGGTCCTTGTCTACCAGATTTCACCCAGGCTATCTTTCTGTTTTGGTATCGGTCTACTAAAACGACCCTTAGATCTCCAACTCCCACTCCATTCATGTGGTACCAGAAAGATAATGTGGTGTTACTGAGGATATACAATTCTGGACTTCTTATTTCAGCTGCTAGTGATGTATTTAAAAATTCATGACCATCGATGTACAGGTACTGACCATCTGCAATAACATAAACAAATTAATAAAAATAGTATAATATTCTGTGGAATGCGATCGCCAACACATATCAAGGTCATGGTTCAGATTAGATTCATTCCATTTAAAAATGTTTGCAGTCAGATCAAATACTCGTATTTCTCCATTTTGGTGGATGTGTGAGACACTATTCAGTCCAATTACTTGCATTTCAGATGAAGTTTGATAAATATTCCAAAATAACTATGTCAGTATCATACTGAACCAAAAATTAATGTCGCTTGGTACATGGTGCATTTTCAAAATAATGCAAATATATAAATGCGCACTATTGTCTACGCAATTTTATTTGATCACTTATAACATGAATATCTGAGGAGTAATTCGTTCTAACTATGAATAGAGACAAGCTTCACCTCCTGCCGGAGAATGGTCACCGCCGGGTCCTGAGGAAGGGTCCTGGGTGCTCCCTGTTCCGAGTTTCCATTGAACTAAATTGTTTGGAATAGGGTACCATTCACACAGACCATCGTCAAAACTACATGTCAGACTCCCAACGCCTGATATACAGAAATCAAAAGCTCTCATTATATCCTAGAGTGAACTATCACCTGCCTTTTTCTCTATATGTGTACTACGCCGCTCGCCAAGAATCCTGAACATGGACCTTTGATTGAGGAATACAAACCAATTATCCATGTAATGATATACACGAAAAGAACCCTCTCTTTTGCTTTGTGTTTGACACAAAGAAAATAGAAATGTACAGGTACTTAAAACTACATCTGCAATTTGCACCGTCATAATTTAAAACAATCTTGTCGTGACACATTCAAACAAGAACATGGAAATGGGGAAACCAGATTTAGCACATGTACTCCCGTTTCATCATCACATTTTTTGGTACCAAAGATATCTAAATTTAACAAAACACATTGTGTCTAGACTTAACGTTGAATTTCATGAAAATAATACTTACCAATAACAAAACTGAAAAACAGCCCTGAAGCATACATCGTGCTTGATAAACTTGTCGCATTTCAAGACTTTTGGCGAGCCATCTCGTGTCGTAAGATCAGACGACCAAAAGGTCATTAAAGAGTGATAAGGGAATTATATAATTTAACATGGGGCTGAAATTCCCTTAATGCCGTTACTGTAAATGCCTTATACAGGTACGTTGTATGGTAAGCTATTGCTAGTCATACGATCTTGGAAAGAACTGCATGTATAATATAATAATGGGTGTTGACGGTCACCCACGTTTTATATAAATCCTACATTCTCAAAAATAAAGATATCCCCTTGCTCACAGGCCGTAAGCGTCGAGCAGGGGCTTAAATTTTACAACCCTTCGCCGGCAAGGGTGACGTCAGCACATGAGTAAATGATTATCGAGGGGGGCGTTAAACAATATAAAACCAACCAACCAACCAAAAAATATAACAATAGATGGTTATGAGATTGATCACTGTTTGTTATCTTCACCTTGCATGGTAAATACTGACACAGAAATCTATATAACGTGAGATGAGGATACACATAACACGCATCATCATCATCATCATCACACCCTTCCTCAACTCTAAATACGTAAATCGACATGTTTTCTTAAAAGTCAATAAAAGCCTTATTGAAGGGAGCACTAATAAAAGGCTATGATGATGAGTGAACGATATGTGATATAGTGTTTAACATAATGTAAGTTTTTGTGAATTCAAGCTATGGATATAACACCTATAGTGGCTTTCATAATTATCTACTGATGAAGTTATCTCTCTTTTAAAATATTTCAGAAATCTCAAAATGATATCCTCAGAGTGACCTTCCATGAACTGGAGACTGACTTCCCATTACTATCATAATGACCTCACATCAATCAGAATATAACATTTTCCAATACATGTAGTTTTGTTTTTGATATCTTTATATGATGTAAAGACATCCATTTCCTTGTAAATGCACTGCAATTGTGAACAATACGCTTACAAATCTTGATAAATTTAGTACATCTATTTCAAAGGCTTTGCATTCCGACAAAAATGAAAGTCAAATATGAAAATAATAAGGGTTTGAACTGCAACGCTTCACGCTTCATTTCATATCCTCATTTTTTTTTCAAGAATGACCTCTCATAAATCCTACAATGAACCTCCAGGAATGACTCTAAAGGAATCCAAAAATGACATCATAGGAATCTCAGAATGGTCTCCCAGGAATCAAAGTGACCTCCCAGGAATTCTAGCATGATCTCCCAGAAAGCTCAGAATGACATCCCAACAATTCTTAAATATCCTCCCAAGAATAGAATGGCCTTCCAGGACACCCAATGAAACATGAAGATGAAGTAGGTGAAGTACAACATATCTAGACCTATGTTTAGCGCTTAGGGTCATAGCAGTGAGGCCTCTTTAACGCACCAACGCCTGCCGCGACACAGGACCTCCGTTCTTAAGGTCATATATAAAAGGCCCGTTATTCTCACCTCTAAATTCTGAGTGTTTAGTGAAGGAGCAATCACTACCTATGTATATGTCTTAGGTTTGACGCAACTCACCAGACCAGAACTCGAACTCACGACCTCCCGGTTGTGAAGCAAATCTTCTATCATTCAGCTACCACGACCGGTAGATTATAATAAAATATTGCCACACAAATGCAGGAAGTTGCCGATGGAGAAGCTGAAGCCAACTCGATTGTTTGTTATAAAGTTGTGTTGTAAGTTTGTCGTTGACATCTATGATCACCTGCATATGGTGTTTATGTCTCAGCTGATTCAATTCTAAATTGAAGCGCCAGTGCAAAATTATTTCATGTATGTGATGTAACATGGGGACTTCCGGACTGGGGACAATTTGCTGTAAACATCATTATACATTATACGGTATTGACGTACAATGCTCCGTTTACCAGATCGAGATATAGGGCTCACGGCGGTGTGACACGTCGACAGGGGATTCTTACTCCTCCTAAACACCTGATCCCACCTCTGGTACATCCAGGAGTACGTGTTTATGGTATTACGACCAAAGAATTTGAGAAAAGCTGACTTTGGACGACGAGACTGTTGATACCCTGTAACATTAACTTGTTTGTCAGAAGTCTGTCTTGATTTTAAAAATGATCATACGCAGAACAAGATTTTGCGTATCGAATCAGTTGAGAGAAACTCCATATGCAGGGGATAATGGAATATCGCTACATAAACATGGGAAGTTGACGATGAAGAAACTGAATTAATGTCATCCCATTTGTCATAAAGTTGAATTGTAAGTTTGCCTCAAACATACCGTAAAAGTTGTTATTTACTCGGGACTGACGTACGCGTACTTCCACGTCCAACATTACACGTTGGGGGGATACGTGGTAACTGAATATAACATACTTATAACTGTACGCATTGGGGTTTACACCCTTATCATGTGATCGCGTAATCAATGTAAATATACCCCATACGTAAATACCCACTTTTACAGTATATGTTCAATAAAATAGCTAAGTATAAAGCAGATGTGAAAGTTCCCTTCCAGTTCAGTGGGATATATTGAATCGACATATGAATGAAATTTAATACTATTATTAATAGATAAAAGGTTTGAATAAATTTTGCCTTGTGAGAATATGAAAACAGGTTAGCCAATAAAGGAGCACAATTTGTGTCCATGGGAATTCCAATAAACTGTTCAGTGTTGGAGGACGTGATCAACAAAGACTATGTACAAAGATATTGCCAATGAGGAACTACATCATATTGTTAAAGTTGGTCCCTAACTTTAGTCCAAATCTAATTAACCCCAGGGTGCATAATTTGAAAAAAATTAAAGCCACTTGCGAATTTTTCATACTAATATGTCTTAAGGGCAATGAATAGTAAAAAAGTCAGATTATGTCAGGAAAATTTCATATACGATTATGGTGTTTTTGTCTCAACTGATTCTATATGCAAGAGCTTGTTCTGTGTGTGATCATTTTTTAAATCGAGACAGGCTACTGAAAAACAAGTTGATATTACAGTGTTTTCAACAGTCTCATTTAACGTAAGCAATTTGCAAATTTTATTATCGTTAAAACGATCTAATTTACCGATACAATCTGTCATTGGGTAATGTGCTTTCTGGAGTGGACGTATTTATGCCAATTCTTAGGCCGTTCTTTACACTGTGATTTTGACTACGGATTTCTCCGTTATCCTGATCAAAATATAGGGCTCTTTTTTAGGCACCTGATTGCACCCCTGATATGTCTAGTGGTCTGTGTTTACCCTACTCGTGATTTTGTATTCTTTATAGGAGCTATGAGATTGATCACTGTTCGTTATCTTCACCATTGTATACATGGATACAGAGAAAAAATCATTAATTTTCTTATTGTATCATCCTTATGCTGTTAGAATTCTAGTTCGATTACATAAAGATCCCGTGGGACTAGGGTTGAGTCGTAATAGGGGGTGGACAATTTTATTGGGAATAAAGAAAACAATTGGTCTTTCTAAAAATAACTAAGCAGGGCCAAGGTGACTCAAGTGAGCATTTGGTCTATGAGCCCCTTGTTGTACATAGAATGGTGGGATCCAATTTTTCTGTATGCTTTGAAAAGGATAATAAGTTATATTTGTTCAATTTGAAATAAAATGGAATTGAAATGAATCCAAATGACTCGTACAATCCATTTCATGTAAATAATAATAATTTTATGCATTTTTTCTCAAGTTTTAACAATCATAATCTTCAAAATAAGTCCTCAGAATTATTTACAACGTGGATGAAAAAATCAATCTGATAATATAGTGTAACATTTGACGAACATGCTGTCATTTCAAAGTGGATGGATAACATTTATTGATCGCTTTTATGATATTAGAAAGGAATCTGATGATTTGGAGCGAGAGAGAAAAACTTACCAAAATGAGCTACAATATCCCTTCAGAATTTGATTATTTCAAAAAATAAACACTGCTATCATCACAGGACATATTTTAGAGTGATTCCCCTTGTCACAATGAAGTGTCAGGTAATGAACCTTTCAGCAGTCGCAATATTTCCGGATAAACAGAGAAATCCGAAATTAGCAACTTAAAGTTATTTGAAAGCGGAATGGCATTAATAAAGGAATTTGCATGCATTACAAACATACTGACTTAGTCTAAATAGGAATTCCAACAGTTTAAATTGAAATTCCACTTGGTTCTTGGGAATTATGGATCCAATGTGGTTGATGAATCAATAAATGAATTGAACTTAATTGAAATTTCAATTTTCATAAGGAGGACCATGGGTATTAATGGATTCAAACATCCACTAAGGTTATACTGCGTCCTACTGACTTTCAATTCCTAAATCTTAATGGATTCCAATTTCCATCAGGAGGACCACAAAAATGTACAACCTGTAACTTCCGAGAGGCCCCGGTTCAATTATATACAGATCCCGGACCCGCATCAAACCCAAGATGTTTAACATGATAGATAGTGACTGTTCCTTCGCTGAACGCTACCACAGGTGAAAGTCACGAGTCTTTCGGATATGACCTTTAGAATTGTGGGGACCACCATTTTAAGGTGTCGCAGTAGGTGTTTCCATGATAAAGAAACCTTACCACTACGGCCGTGAACTCTAGTATGCATGCATCAAACTTTGTGGTACTTCATCTACAGCTGTTGACATCTCGACAGGAGTGAAACGTTCTTGAAGGGAACGTTATACAACATACCAACAATGTTTCGACATTTAATTTATATTGGTGATTTTCAACTATGCATGACCTATGCTGTTTCAAAAACGAGCTTCGGCCCCTTGACACGTAAACTAGGGATTGATTGATTGATTTTTGCCGTATCGAAAACGTAAACTAAGGAACGTGAAATTGTTTTAATGCACAATTCCCAGCCGGATAAAACACTACAGTCCTTACATACACGGTTGTACGAGCTACAACAGGGAATACCCTTTTACTGAAACCCACGAATATAAAAAAAAAAAAAAGGTTTCTTTAACTGTTTCTTATAGATACAAAATATTTTACAACAAAGAGATCTGATACTGAATGGGCTCAAAAAGTAATCTTACCCATCGCACATGTATGAAAATACTTGTTGATTATAATCGTATTTGTTTTCATAAGTGCAAAAAATAATACCGCTGGTTTTGCGCTTTTCAGACACAGAAAACACACATTTTAGCCTGACGAGACAACGAAAATATACGAGATTTATCACCAATATTTGATATTTAGAACGAGCACCTGTTTGTGTCCCATATCTTCATTTCCTACACTCATGGATTTAAAATGGCCTATCCTCGCTTTGTTGGTGACCCTTGTGGTCTGTTCCTCTGAGCGGCTGCAAAAAGTATCCTCTCTACAATTCCTCGTCACTGTTAACACGACCTTCAAGTAAGTCATCCAAATTAATTCAATGAAAACCCGCCAGTGTCAAAAATTAACGCACGTATTACTGTCATGTGTAATGAACTTCTAGAATAATCTTAAGTAAATTAAAGTGAACTGTAAATGATTTATTTGTCTGTGATAGCCTGCAGTTTTAGCGTCTATGAAACTCGATGGTATATAAGAAGGGAAAAAAAATCTGATACTTGCAGTTTATTTAGCAGCTTGCTACATATTTTTAAAAGTAAAAAGAGAGCATGTTAAAGCTACATGTAAAAACGTTTAATATCAGTTGGTATGTTTATAACTGTAACGCATTGTGTATATGTGTGTCGGTATGAGAAATTAGTAAATGAGGCCAGTTTATGTTGATATAAACTTCACGTTTTATGATTGATTGAGTTTGTATCTATCTACTGAAGTTAAGGTGAAACTCGTATCAACTTCAAAACAATTCAAATATTTACTTATAGACGCAATATAATACACCACACATTGACTGTTTATCACATTACATAAATCGCTAACTCATTCTTCGTTTTATTACATGTAAATCATCGCATAGTTTTGAATAATTCTTCTTGACTGTTGCTATTTTCATTTCATCTATATTTGAATTTGTCAATCCAATGATTGGAATTAATATTAATGAAGGTAGATGTTGGTTTACTTCTTATTAATATTATCTATATTGATTATGCATATCTTGGAATTTTTTATTTAATGTATATTTTAATGATCTGCAGCTAATTTGTACTTTTAATTGAATTGAGAGGGATCTTCAGTTTGATATTTTCGAGATAAGACGAAACATGTCGAGAAGATTTATGCTCCTGTAAAATAATTAGATAAGAAAAGGGAAGGGGTAAACCATGTGAAATATGCTTGTTATTTTAAGTACACGTAAAAAAAAATCAATTAAATAAAGTATTAGACACATTGTAATCTTGAATTTTGAAATAAAAAATGATTGTAAATTGCGTCGAAACACTGTATACGGGGTTATTTTGGACCCGTGATATTTTCGCCTTTCTGCAATTGCTAACGGTTTCGTCCTGTTTTAAATTCGTCCACACACAGTTGTGTTAAAAGAGATATAATGGAAAGAACAGTTTCACCCGAACAGTTTTGAATTCATTCACTGACAACAAGGACGAAAGGAACGAAAATAAAACAGGGGCAAATATTTCCCTGTAGATATAATACATGAATTTTGCTTGCTCTCTCTCTCTTATTGATGTTTTCCGCCACACTCATCAATTTTTCAGTTATCTGGCGGCGCCCAGTTTTTATTGGTGGAAGAGAGAACCCAGATACAATGTACCTGGGAAGAGACCACCGACATTCCGAAAGTAAACTGAGAAACTTTCTCACTTACCGACGCGAGCGGGATTCGAACCCGTGCTGACAGAGTTGAGAGAGGCCGTGTGATTTTGAGCGTGATGCCCTAACCACTCGGCCACGGAGGCCCCTATTTTGCTTGCTCCTCATGAAGCAAATTGAAATAGTTCAAAAGTAATTTTGAACATGAACGGAATATATGAAATACAATTTTCTTCTCAAATGTGCCTGTCATGATATATTATATCTACGTTTTCTGTGTACTTATTTCATCCAATTGTTTTGAAAATCTGATACAGAATAAAAACAAACAAAAGGAAATAAATCAAATAAGAGATCTCCAATGCAACATTTCAGTGAAACGATTTCTCCATGTTCTATAGTGGGATGGGATCTCTATACTCCTCTATTTTTTGGTAATTATATATATATATATATATATATATAAGCACGAAAACTCAACAACACCCTACTTTCTTAAAGTGTCGGATCTAAGAAGATGCAAGGCCGGTAGAGAAATTTATAAAAGCACTGAAAAGGCTTGTCGTGTTTTCGTGGTGTGTGATATTTGTTTATGTAATATATGTCTCTTGATAAAGACGCGGGTTGCGTCGAAAATTTGAGTTTTAAATAACCATCAGTGTCGTGGCCTTTTCAGCGCGTTTATATATAAAATATATGAATATATATATATATATATATATATATATATATATATATATATATATATATATATATATATATATCTCCAGGCATTGCGGTTACGGGGGGGGGGGGGCACTTATTGAGACTGGGGACCACCTTGAGGGCCCAGGGGGCAAAGCCCCCGGAAGCTCCTCGATTTTACAGATTTTATATAGCTTGAGATATGTCTCCTATTTAAGTCATTTGTACTATTTTCTATCATTTTTAATGTAGTGAAATTAGTAAAATGACAATATTTTAAGGGGGGTTTTTTTGGAGAAAAATTAAGTTCTCCCAATATAGAAATTCAAGAAATCAAAAGATTTTGTCATTTATTTCACAAGGAAAGGAAGACATTATTGCTTCTTTTATCGTTTAGTACATTTTTCTAAACAAGATACCACGATTTACATTAAATTAATCACCGAACTCGAATGAATTCGTTAATGCAACATTTATCGTAAGTGGGTATAATGAGAATCAGTGACAGAAATGGTGACTTGTTGGAGTAAAGTTCTTTAGGTATTCAGAATGACTATGATACAGCACGTGACACTAAGTTACCTAACGTATTTGATTTCATATTACACAGGGTAGATAACTGTATCTTACAAAAAAATATACCATCAATTATTCAAAGGAATATAATTACCAAGAATTAATTACGGAGGGGTGAAATGTAAATGCACTAACAACTCTGCTAACCCGACGCGCTCAACGTGTTTATCTCCATATTGAAATGTAGAAGTAAGATGCCTTCAGCTGGAATAGATGGACATTATTTATTCTTGACATATTTTAAAACTTCAAAAATTATGAATAAAGATGAGGTAGATTGTCTGTGATGTTTACTAGGGGGCTAGGGGGCCTTGACATACATCGTTTATGATTCGCGATCCATGCCAAATGTTTTTGATAGACATTTACTTTGAGATGTGTTGACAGTCCATTAATGCAAGAATTCTCTTGAAAATGAACAATTGAAAAACACATTTTAATTAACTAAATTTCTGATTTTCAATCGGGCATATGAATAATATTTTACCATCTCTGTGAAATCTACTTAGTGTACACTTGGAGATCGGAATAATAAATCTACTGATAGTGGGCAGAATAACACAAGACTGGTGAGACCCAATAGTCCACATTTAATGCACACACACGCGCGCGCGCGGAATTTGAGGAGTTAGATCTTAACAAGTAATGTTTAAGTGATTGATTGTATATTGTTTAACGTCCCACTCGAGAATGCTTCACTCATATGGAGGTCTACGTCACCATTGCCGGTGAAGGGCTGTAAAATTTAGGCTTATGCTCAGCGCTTACGAATAATGTATGTCCATTACAAATAACATCAGTACTATGTCATCCATTACAATTTTCTATCAGTGACTGCATAGCGACCATTAAGACCCCATGGCTGAAGCCTGGTTCAAAGGGAGAGAAAATCTACGTGGGAGGATGTGACGAGGGGCCGCTGAATGTCAGTGTTGGCCCCGAGGAAACGGACAGCAATTCTATGGTACGTAAACAGTGGTGTCTAAAAGTACTGTCTTTCTAGATCATTTACATACATGAACAAACATTTTCCTCTAACTACAACAAAAGTGTACTTTGTGCATTATTTCTCTATATTTACATTCACTACGCTTCACCCTTATCCTTCTTGTAATAAACATTTAGAAATTGGATAACCACTGGCTATGAATACCATTGACCCAATCTACATGTAGGCTGACGAACATCTTCAAAACATAATTAGAATGATTAGAATGTAGATATAAGAAATTTTATGTGAGATTATAAACCTCGATCTACGTCATATCGGTGTATATATGCAAGTGTGAAGAGGCTCGAGAAAAGACATTCCTTAAATGTACATTCATACACCAGCGCCATTTGGATTTCCGTAAAAATATAGTTCCGATGTGCATCATCAACATATAGAAGTAAGAAAGGAATGTCTGATCGTCAATTAAATCAAAATTCTAAGAATTGAAATCGGAAATTCAAAATAATAATGTGTCATTTATGGGTCTCCCATCACTGAAAGTAGGAATGCATGAATTGCAGCAACTGTACTCTGATAGTTTTTGCAAAATAGAATATAATCTCTCAAAATACAATTTTAGAATGTTGAAGAATCAATATGTTGATACAGGTAATTATAGCCTTTGTATCATTGCTGCATGATTCTTAGAAACATAAAATATGCACGTCAATCTAACAAAAGTGAATTAATTTCATCTATAAAAACATAAATAATTTTTCATTTTCATCATTTTTGAAATAGAGAAAGTGGTTGGTTGGTTGAATATTGTTTAACGTCTTTCTCTCACATGGAGACATCACCAATGCAGTCCTTCACCTGCAAAATTTAGGCCTATGCTCGGCGCTTATGGCCATTGAGCAGGGAGGGATTTTTATCGTGTCACACCTGCTGTGACACGGGGCCTCGGTTTTGCGGTCTCATCCGAAGAACCGTCCCATTTAGTCACCTCATAAGACAAGCAAGGGGTCCTGAGGACCTATTCTACATGTAACTTGGATCCCCACGGAAAGGGTCGTTGAGTAGACATACAATTTAACACAAAGGCAGTTGTAACGTCACGTGATGTCAATTACCTTACGATTCAAACGAAAAACATTAATCATATTTCGTAGAAAATACCTTACAAGAATAATAAGATATTGTATTACAAAGCAAACATAATTCAGCTATCTCAAATATTATAACGTACGGCAAACTAACAACTCAAATTTAGGACAAACGGGATGAAGATAGGTGTTCACAGCAAAATAACAACTCAACTGTATGACAAACGGGATGATTTCAGCTTCTCCATTGTCAACTTCCCATATTGATGTAGCAATATTCCATTATCACCTGCATATGGTGTTTATATATATCAACTGATTCGATACGCAAGAACTTGTTCTGCGTATGATCAGTTTTTGAATCGAGGCAGGCTACTGACAAACAAGTTAATGTTACACTGATTTCAACAGTCTTGTTTACAATGTTTCAGATCGTTCACTTAACATTTTATTCGTCTGTGATAATTGATGCATCTCCTCCTTCGTGTGAAATCCTCTTCACGGGTTCCTATCTCGTGCCAACGGCCAAAGAAATGGGGATGTCCCTTCTTCCAAACTGCTTTACAGGAGATTCCCGGGAGGGTTATCACATGACCTATTATTGGTTCAAAATATTCGACTGGAAATTCGGATGAAGATGTTGTTTATGAATTTCTGGCATAAAAATATTTGTCATTCGCCTTTGAAATGTTTTTTTCAATACACGTCTATCTGATCTGGTCTGATTATTTCATGAGGCTGATCAACATTTTCTCTCGTACTTTTACAAAATTAGGTAGATTCTTTGAAACACTAGTACTACTATTGCGTATATCAATGTAGAGTTGTAATTGCATTTGAAATGAAAAGGTGAAGATTTAATCTCAAAACTCTTATAAAGAATACAAATTTAAGAGTAAGTATAGTCATGGACACATTAGAAGTGGAATCAGGTGTCTAGGAGGATTTGAAATAGTTTTAAAATAGAAAAGTGAGAGGGCCGAGTGGTTAGAGCATCGCGCTCAAAGAAAATATGAATAAGTTAATGCACACCGGAGAGAAAAAGCACCGGAATTTATCTTTGAGAATATTCTAAAGTACTTATATATTCGACTGAAATATGATTTATTTTTTCGTGGTGCATTCCCTTGCAGTTCGTCGATACAAATTTTGTGTTACACATATTTGCACGATATCAAATGAAATAGAATTTCTGCTCTTTATCAAAAGGTAGGGGGAAAAAAGAAATTTATTAAACTTACTTGATAATTACCAAGTAGAATTACTTGACAATACAACATATCTTTGGATCAAATGCTGTGTTTCATACCGATTGTTAGGCCATTCTTGGCACACTGATTTTGACTACGGATAACTCCGTTTACCTGATCAAAATATAGGGCTCACGGCGGATGTGACCGCTTGACAGGGGATGCTTACTCTGCCAAGGCACCTGATCCCACCTTTGGTATATCCAGGGATCTGTACTTACCCAACTCTTTATTTTTTATTGGTTATAGGAATTATGAGATTGATCACTGTTCGTAATCTTCGCCTTTCATCTGTTCTCTAAAATCATTTTGTATTTGCAGTATGTTCACTTGACTTTCCACTCGTCAGTGATAGAAGATGCCTCTCCCCCGTCATGCATTATCCCCTTTAATGGGACATACCTTGTTCCCACGGCCATCCATCCTGGAATGTCACTGCTCCCCAACTGTTTTGTTATGGACTCAAGAGAGGGATACCATATGACGTATTACTGGTTCAAAATCTTCGACTGGAACTTGGGATGAGCACATATCGCATACAGAAAGTGTTTCACGTGATACGCTTACGCGCGTGATTATTATATATTTGATTGATTAAAAGGTATTTGTTTATCATACATGTAGATATACAGGCTTCAATACATATGTTGTAAGTTCATGTACATAGTTCCTAATTACCGATTGTGTATTTATATACATTTCATAGACCATTCGACAGGGGATGGTTACTCCTCCTAGGCACCTGATCCCACCTCTGGTGTGTCCAGTGATCCGTGTTTGCCCAACTCTCTATTTTGTATTGCTTATAGGAGATTGGTCACTGTTCGTTATTTTCGCCTTTCATTTCATAAACCATACATGTAGCATTCTTCAAAAATACCAGGTAGAAGCGATGTGAATTGAAATTTTCGAACCCTGGTTCTGTTGGTATAGCAATTATAGAAACATGATACAATGTTAAATGGCGGAGGGTTGTAAAAGAAATAGATAATGGCTGTTCTTGCTTGGTTTAAATGTTCACACAATTTGATATAGAAAAAAAAAGTTTTACCTTTCTGACGAAATTACTGTCACCTGTCTATAGTAAGACATATACTGCGTTGAATTTAAAAGAATTACACATTTTATATTCATAAAGCATATTTTTGTTTTATGTAAAGGTCTTATTCTGTAAATAAGAGTTTTGCACTAACAGCGGCACAATGCAAATGTAAATTATGGTTGAATAAAATAAGGAAGTAATGATAAAAACTAGACGAGACAACAAAACCTCTTTGAACCACCCGGGTCATTGAACTGTACAAGAATTAGTCAGAAAATAATATGTCTAAGATATCTTTGAATATACATTGTGTGTATAACGTAAATGCATTTAATTGATACATTTAGTATTTTAATTGTTTTTTTTTTATCCTGCTTAAAACCTAATATTTTTCCCCAGAAATTAACCATCCAAAGACATCATTCTTTTTAGCACTTCATGCTCTATATCAAAACGTTAGCATAATATTACATTTTAAAATTAGCAATTAAATAATAATTATTGTCGTCAGACGAAACCCAATGAAGTATTGAAATTATGCATATAATCTTAATTGCAGTATTCTGGAAGATATTATTTTGGAAAAATGTGCAATTCAAATTTGTATATTTGCAAAAAAAAACAAAAAAAAAACCCCACCAAACAACAACACCAGTATAACACCCCGCTAGTATTAGTAACTGTGAGATATAATTATCAGTCCCCTACCGATTTGTAAAACCGAAGGAGACTATGGCTTTCCTCTCAATCTGTCCCTCTGTCTGACTATCAGTCTTTCCCATGTTGGTTTTCCAGATTTTATTCCCATTATGTTTGCGTGGATTCATTTGACAGTGAAGTTTCAGGGTAGTAAACTAGTTCGAATTTCGTAACGTTTTAAAGAAATTAAGTTTTATATTTTGCGGTTTTTTTATTAATCGGGATCATAAGCGCCGAGCATAGGCCTAAATTTTGCAGCCCTTCGCCGGCAATGGCTACGTCTCCATATAAGTGAAAAAAATCTCTAACGAGACGCTAAACACTATACAACCAAACAAGTGTCCTACATTGGAAGCGCTTCAAGTCACGAATTTTGTCGGATGTGACCTTAAAAACGGAGGTCCCGTGTCAAGGCAGATGTTGGCACGACAAAGAAACCTCACTGCTACGGCCATATAGCGAGTACTCCATGTCCTATATCAAAGCGTCATGCATACATGTAGGCCAAAATTCGTGGCACTCCACGTCTAGTGACGTCTCGACATGAGTGAACAATTCTTGAATGCGACTTAAAACAACAAAACATGATCTATCATTTTCTTTAAAACATCTTTATCAGTTTTCGGATATGATTTCAAATATTTTTATATAATCGTTGTAGCATTGACTGTTAAATGACCTAAATGACAAACTATTTCCATACACCCGTTTTTGAGACAGTTGATGGCATCATAGGGAGAATGTGTGTCGGGAACCAAAAGTAGATTAATATGGCCTCATTTTGGAATTTTATGGTTATACATACAAACATCGCGTTAGGATTATGTTATGCACACTGTGAGACCTAGAACCATCGAACTTGGTCAGTTGATCTTGGAGGGAATGTGTGTTACGATCAAAACGTAGAACACTCTGTCCTTATTTTGGAATTGCGATTTACAAACCCAAAGTATGTGCTTTGGTGCCTTTTATCTAACATATAACGACATATTTCAAGCATGACGCATTTTTATTTAGAGTAAATGAAATGGTGACCGTGAAGATAAGGAACACTTATCAATCTCCTAACTTCTATCAGGAATACAAAATTAAATGTTGGACAAACACGGACCCCTGGATATACCAGAAGTGAGATCAGGTGCCTAAGAGGAGAAAGCATCCCCTGTCGACCGGTCACACCCGCCATGAGCCCTATATCGTGACCAGGTAAACGGAATTACCTGCAATCAAAATCAATTTGCCAAGAACGGTCTAACAATCAGTATGAAACACGTCAGACAGCACCTGCCTTGCTGAATATTTGCGCTGTGTTACTGCGAAATGTACCGGGTATTCTCGCAAGCGTCGCATAACGACACTGGTATGATTTACATGCATGTCTTTCGTTCTCGTTGTGTGCAGATATTTTGTTTTACACATATGTCATTTTAACCAATATACTTTGCACTGATCAAATATCAAAGCTGTGTTTTATAAAAGTGTTCTGTTATGTTCGTGGGCCTCCTATTGATCAGTCTTTTGCCTGCCGTGGACCGGAGTCCCTCTCCCTTTCCTATACACCCTCTATCAACTAAAGAAAAATGTGTTCAGAAAGATGAAGATAACGAACAGTCTCATAGCTCATATAAGGAATACAAAATAAAGAGTTGGGCAACACAGGCCTCAGAGGTGTGATTAGGTGCCTAGGAGGAGTAAGCATCCCCTGTCGACCGGACACAACCCTCTGTGGTCCTATATATAGACATGCAGACTTATGTATGAAAGGTGAAGACAACGATCAGTGATCAATCTCATAACTCCTATAAGCAATACAAAATAGCTAGCTGGGCAAACACGGACCCCTGGACACACCAGAGGTGGGATCAGGTGCCCAGGAGGAGCAAGCATCTCTCGTCGACCGGTCACATCCGCTGTGAGCCCTATGCACAGCTGTAAGAGTAAACAAAATAAGATAATGACAATTAGATTGAACTATTGTATCAAGCCGATCTAGCGGTAGTGGATTCAAAATAGCTAATTTTAATTAGATTGGTATCAAACTTGTTGAAATACTGCTTATTGGATAAATTTGCAACTTATGTACATGTATAAGTTATACATCATGAATCCGTTCTGTGTGTATGATAAGTGTGAAATCTAAAAAACTAAAAGTAAAAGTTAATATTAACTCTCCCGAGTACGAAAGTTTTCAGAAAATGTTTACGACAAGTATTTTTATCATCTGCACGTATGACAAATTGTAAAATAAATGTGAGTATATGAAGATTTACTCGTACATTAATTAACCAGATGACATATGATATGACCTTTCTGCACTTAAATTCAACTTTATAAGCTCTCCATGATTTGCCTAATTCAATGTACATGACAAATGCGTTGTAATATAAAGTAGAATAGTCTAATTAAGCAAACATTATGATGAAATATTGTATAATACATATTTTGTACCAGGTGTGATTAATCTGCATTTTACACGTTGTTAAACTTTGAATATTATCAAACTCCTGTCTTATTATAAAAACATCTTACATTTATTGAAATTGAATAAGAATTTATTGGATCCCATGTCATCATCGAAACAGAGAACTGTCATTGCAATTTATAGATGAAATATAAGTGAAGCTATACCAGATAAAGGATGAACGCAAAAATTATAACCCTATCAGATGGAGATATGGGTAAAGATTGCAACAATATCAGCTGAAGCGGTGAGGAAGACCTCGGAAGGTCATAACAGTATTTCCAGCAATAACAAATCCGGATTAGATTAGGTCCTTAGTACCCGTTGCTTGTTGTAAGAGGCGACTAAATGGGGAGGCCCTTCGGATGAGATCGCAAAAACCGAAGCGTCATGTCACAGAAGGTGTGGCAAGATAAAAAAAAAAAACCCCTCCCTGCTCAAAGGCCATAAGCGCCGAGCATTGGCTTAAGTTCTGAAGCCCATGAACTACAACAGTGGCATCTCCATATCTGTGAAAAATTATCGAGCTGGACGTTAAACAATATATAATCAACCCGCAATATCCTAAACGCAAAGTCTTCTCGCCAACACATCTAGTGATTTAAACTTGTGAATTTCAGTCAATTGTATCCATGTGTCAATATTCTTAATGTTTTATGTTGCAAATTCTGTCCTTTGCAGTTTTTCCTTTTGCCATGTTACTAATTCCTATAAAACCCAAACCTTGACATCTAATGAATTAATTTTAGATTGGTCGGTTATTTTCATCTTTCTATATTTACAGATAATAAATATCTTGCTTGTTAAAGGTTTCTACATGTAAACTGTTTCAAAAGGTAGTTGCCAAATGCTTTGGTAATACATTTCTGTACACATTAATTGTACATGCGTAATTTTTTCTCATTGAATGATAAAGCAAAGCTCTACCTGTCAGCTAGACACTTGTAAATAAGGCGACGATCACCTCAGACGTAAAAACTTTATTTACGTTTACTTATGTTCTCCAATCAAAGATTTTGAACCAGAAGTACGTCAGGTAGGCCCCTTCCCTGGAGTCTTCGACATAACAATTGGGCAGGAGTTCATCATCGTAGCCGTCAGGACCGGGGACCAGGAAGGTTCCATTAAATGGAATCTGGCACCTTGGAGGGTCAACGTCCTCAACGTCAGAGGAGTAAAATGTCGCGTTCACGTTCTGCAAGACAAATATTAAGAGAAACTCACGTAATAAGTTCTTGGAGAGTAAAGATAATTAAATTAATCCTTTTTAGAGATGTGTATGATCGTTATATCAAAGTTTTAATGTAAGACTCACTAGAGAGAAATGTTAAGCTCATAAGCTCATTTTCGTAACTGACATTTCACTTGAACCATAACACAGTTTGAAACAGATATGTTGAAACATTCTGTGATAATGAAAAATGGGAATTATTACACATGGGATATATGAAATGGAAATGTATGGTTAAACTGGCTTAAAACAAGTGAAACCCCAATTCATTCAACTTCTAGACATCATATCATTATATAAGATGTTAACTCAAAAGCATAAACCTGTCGACTTCCAGACAACTAACACAACCCATTAAATTTCGTATTACAAACCCACATACTTTTTTGTACATAGTCAAGCAAACGTCTTATTAAGATATCCATTTTTGCACGAAGTAAATTAGTTTTCATCAGAAAGATGTGTATACCTTAATATAACATACAGATTGTATTTACTATAAAAAAAAACACACACGTAACATTCATATACCAACTTGACATAGATTTATATCATATAGTCGCCTTAGTAAAAAAAAAAACAAACAGGTACAGTATCATGAACTCAATAACGTTTCTGAATACATTTAATGAAAGGTGAATATAACAGTGATCGATCTCATTGCTGCCATCAGGGATACAAAAAAGAGAGTTGGGCAAACACGGAGCCTTGGATATACCAGAGGTGGGATCAGCTGCCTTGGACGAGTTAGCATCCCCTGTCGACCGGTCATACCCGTCATGAGCCCTATATCTGGATCAGGTAAACGGAGTAATCCGTAGTCAAATTCAGTGTGCTAAGAACGACCTACCAATCGGTATGAAACACGTCAGACACTGTTTGACCTAAATATATCTCCCCTATTTCTTATATCACATTTATTGGGCGATATAAAGCTTAATAGCAGATCTTAATGTGTATCAGTAATTGAATACTACATCGTAAATTACTGTTCTTTGCCTGCACTTCCTCCCAACCATTGTCGTTCTGAAACTGCAAGTTCATTTGACAGATCGTGAGTAGCTAATTCAAAATGATATCATTATAATTGTATCCAACTGCCTATCTGTTAAACAACCTAATTCAATCTCATGGAATAATTCTCAAATTTGAGTATGCTGTAAACTACATGCCATCTGTTTATGTTCATTATCAGGGAAATTGTGCACATTAAAGTTGTTAGAATAATGACAACTAACATATAAATGACAATTGTTACTTTAGAATACTTTATGGATACCTGGTGTTTTCTGCTTCTATTTGAAAATAGATATAAGATAAATTCAGAATCTTAGATTAAACACTATATTGACAAGGTAAGATCATTAGTAGGCAGTTTGGGTTTTATCACAATGAGGATACATTCTATTTTTCTTACTACTATGCTTTTTCCGTCAGTTGCTGGAGTTATTTGGTACGTTGCTGGTCCTTTATCACAGTTCCCCACTCGAATCGGCTGGGTTTCATTCCAGCTCTTTCCTGGTGGTAGCCAGGGTGTTAAAACGTAAGCAATGCAGCCACTGAAAGACCATAAGAGAGGGTAATGAACGCGGAAACATTTCCCCTGTTAACCTCGCTTCCCAGACAGTAACATGAACTGTTTTCATGTGGTTTCCGCACAAAAATAAGCAGACAAACAAGGTTGCTGTAAATTAAAAAATTATGAGGAAGAGCATGTCAGTTTATTCCACAGAAAACCCTTCATGTTTCCTTTCTTAGCAATTTGTAATTAGTGTAATCCTCGCAACATTTAGTTAAGAATAACACGTGTCATTTCCCTAGACGATAAACAAAGACAGACACTTTATTATGATAATGAATTACTTTTATCCTCTGCTGAAAGAACGTTATGTAACAAAAATACTCACTTGTCCTCTTTCCAGGTTGCATTTACTGCAATCATGAATCGAATTCCTGTAATGTTCAATTTATTTGCTCCAACATAACGAGAACTCTCCCTGTTGTTTTGACCAGTTACCAACAAAGTTGAAATGTTTAAGGAGAGATAGACGAAGATTAAGCAAATTACCTTCATGGTGAATTGGAAATATATCAGGTGACCACTGTCAATTTGAGGTCATTGCTGAGATAAGACTGTAGTGAACAAAATACCAGTTATTGGCATCGTGAATAAATATTGAAACAGATCAAAAACAAATAAAGGACAATTGACATTCTTTAAGATGTATAATTGTATTGCCCTGCTTCATCAGCATTGGCTGGTGGAAGATAATTACTATTGTTATGTTCATATTTAAAACACACCTTTAAAAAGTACGACAATAATGCTATCCAATATATTTTTGAAATACTAATCATTTCTATTACGTACTCCTTCTCCTTAGTAAATAATTGTCTGCAGTTTAAAAAAATATTAGCAGTTAAATCCCAATTTAATTCATCGTTTGCGGTTTTACGCTATTTGTATAATAACCTGTTACATCAATTCATCAAAATTACCTGGAATTAAAATATTGACTTCAACTCGTCATGAGCAGCAAGTAAAGTTAAATTCAATTCATGCCGACTAACAATTCATTTCACCTTGAGACAATTAGGAGATTTTTATGTAACATTAATTGAGTCTCCGATCTGTCACATTTGTTTCCGCAATAGACCAGCCTTCTTACGGGGTTTGATGTCAAATGACTATATGTGTACTCTACCATTGCTAAATTTATTGTCATCCTCAGTCCTGGAATATAAAACCAGCCGCCCTCTCCGGTCATTGCATGTGTACAGTGTGAGCTATCACTAGGTAAGGAAAATATTACTTCCCTTGTCATCTTCTATCTTGTCATCAATTTTTATTATTATTCACAAAACAAAACAGAGGATTTTATAGCTTTCTTTCAAGCATATTTTGTGACATTTTAACTAAGAATGACACAATCAAATTAAAAGGACACCTGCTCAGACCGTTTTAGGTTCTAGTATTGCATGCAGAATAGCGGACGTCCATATAGTTGACAGTTTTGAAATCTGTATTATTTGTATCGTACATGCATTTTTAATTCATGAATTCATTAGTATTCATTCGTTAGGATATTTATTAATCATATGCTAGCACCACCACAAAGTCCCTTGAATGCAGTACCCCCCTACGTAACATCATCTTTAGTCTTGCAACTCTTATCATCTGAGCATAAGAATTTTGTTTCATCTTTCAATATTTATCAAATATATATATATGACCTTGTTTTCTTGACATGAGCATTGTAATCAAATTGTATTTCAACTTCAAACCAAGAAATAATGTACCAAATGTATGAAATAAGTAGGTTAGGAGGTATATTAGATTTGTTTCTTCTGGATAATATATATATATATATATATATATATATATATATATATAGCTAGAATCAGGCCAACTAGCATAGGTGAAAATGATATATTGGATGCAATTAATTCATCTGAAACGTATAAGCATAAACTATTTAAAAACTTGAAAAATTACATCCTCTCAAAAATTTCACTCCCCACGTTTGAAAGTACTTTTGGTGTAAAGTTTGCTTATAATACATGTATATTTCGGACAAAATTTTGTCAAAACATACTGGGTTTTCTTTACAGTCATTAGAGTAAAATTGATTTATGTTTTTGAAATGCATCTAATTACCGTCTATACAGTATCTAAATGTTAATATCTGAATATTGTGCTTTCTTTACAAATACAATATATCTCACGCGATTAATATTTATCTTTTTTAATCTATTTTAAGGTCCATTTATATAAGCATGATTGAAATATATGCAAATTTAAACAACCACGCCCTTTTCTAGGCTTTTGAATACTGAAGCTGAGAATTAAAGGACGTTTTATATTTTTGTTTTGGTGTAATGCGTAATGCGTGGGGTATTTTGTGAATCCAAGAGGTATCCATAACAGAACATGTACAAAGTCCTTTCTGTTTATTCTATAGATTTTAAGAGGCATGTATTATCCCAACCATAACTAGTATATGAAAGGTGAAGATAACGAACAGTGGTCCATCTCACATACACAGTTATGTTACTACACAGTCTATTAGTTCAATCTCGCATGCAGATGAATAAAGTATTCCTGCAATGACGATCACTTGTTGGTGATCATTACATAAGTGATATAAGATGAAATTTGAATATCAGATTTTTAAGGTCGAGCGCTGGAGATAATTAAAATGTGAAGATAAGCAAGAGTGATCAACACAATTCCTGTAAAGAATACAAAATTAATGGTAAGACAAACATGGATCCCTGGACAAACGAGAGAGTGGGATCAGATGTCCAGGAGGAGTAAGCATCCCTGTTGATTAATCACACCCGAATTGAGCCTTATGCCGTGATCAGATCAACGAAGTAGTAGTCAAAATCAGTGTGAAAAGAACGGCCAAACAATTGGTATGTTACACGTCAGACCTTTTTATTCGTAAATTAGATCGTTATAACGACCATAGACTTTGAACAAGGCTATTGAAACCCCTGTAACATCAACTTGTTTGTCAGCAGCCAGAATAGATTAAAATTGATCATACAGAGAACATGCTCTTGTGAGAAACATAAACACCATGTGCAGATGACAATGGGATATTGCTACATAAATAAGGGAAGATTTCGTCATCCCGTTTGTCATAACGTTGAGTTGTTAATTTTCTGTTTACATTTATAAAATATTAAAGAATGAAGCAGATGTGGAAGAATATGTGATGTCTTTTATTTCGAGTCCATTTGGGATACATATGCATATCGAATTAGGATACGAATGAAAATGAATAGTTTTAATAGGTAAAGCGTCGTCAATAGATCTAAATGTTGAGTTAAAGACCACAGCAATATATTTTTTCTCATGTGGAAGCTTTTAAATAAATTCTACCTCATAAGAATATAAAAACAGGTCAGCTAATAAAGGATCAGACTTAGTGTTCATGGGAATCCCGACAAATTGTTGGAACCCTAATTACCAAAGACTACGAAGATGTTGTCATAGAGCATCTTTTTAATACCAATGTCAGCGTACCTACACGTAGAATCAGATTGGTGTTCAACAAGTTAATGTTTTAAATGACTGATCACAAGATACAACTGTATGACTATTTCCTTCCCCATTTTTATTGAAGAAGCAACTGTCTATGATGCAAAACAGCCTAGTCTTTAATTTTTCGCGAAGAATGGTCTCGTAAAGAGTGAAAAAGTCATGCGCTTTGATGTTGCCGATTTGAGACAGGTTTGGTGATTCAAAATATACTAAAAGTTCTTTAGTGTGTTGTGTGCACGAAATAATAATGTCAAGCGCACTAAATAAAATTTCGAGCTCACGAGATAAACATAGCGAGCGCAAGAGATAATATTTCGAGCGCACGAGATAATCATGTTGATCCTCGCCATCATATTTGTCGAGTAAAGATATTTGTGTGCCATAAATATACCACCGTGGACACATGACATATGTGTGTTTCGAATCAAAATACAGACACGGCTTTCCATAGATGTCCTAAACACGGACGGAGTATCTGTTCATATATTTTTTCTATTAAGAACCCTGTCTTTGTAAGAATATATTAAATTTTGCTCAAATACATGATAGCTGTATTTCGCGGCGGGTGTGACCTGTCAACAGAGAATGCTTACTCCTCAGAGACATCTGATCCCACCTCTACGTTGTCCAGGGGTTCGTGTTTGTCTGATCCCACCTCTACGTTGTCCAGGGGTTCGTGTTTGTCTGATCCCACCTCTACGTTGTCCAGGGGTTCGTGTTTGTCTGATCCCACCTCTACGTTGTCCAGGGGTTCGTGTTTGTCTGATCCCACCTCTACGTTGTCCAGGGGTTCGTGTTTGTCTGATCCCACCTCTACGTTGTCCAGGGGTTCGTGTTTGTCTGATCCCACCTCTACGTTGTCCAGGGGTTCGTGTTTGTCTGATCCCACCTCTACGTTGTCCAGGGGTTCGTGTTTGTCTGATCCCACCTCTACGTTGTCCAGGGGTTCGTGTTTGTCTGATCCCACCTCTACGTTGTCCAGGGGTTCGTGTTTGTCTGATCCCACCTCTACGTTGTCCAGGGGTTCGTGTTTGTCTGATCCCACCTCTACGTTGTCCAGGGGTTCGTGTTTGTCTGATCCCACCTCTACGTTGTCCAGGGGTTCGTGTTTACCCTACCCTTGATTTTGTTTCCTTTATATAATTTATGAAACTGGCCATTGTTTATTATCTTCAATTGTTCAAGTTGAAATATATAAATATCAAAGGACTAAATCAAGTGGTTATGTATATATGTGAGTATTTCTTGACACGAATTCTTGATCACTTCACATGGATAGTATGGAGGAAATACTAACGTTACAAAAACAACACAAATTGCAAATAATTGGTATTTAAAACATTTGTGTACTAAATAAATATAAAGCTTTATACTTGTTATATCAAAATTTCCCATTTTGTCTTCTTATATGGACATTATATCTATTTAGTTTTTGCCTGAAAAATATTAATTATGAGACATTGTAATTTCGCATTTCAACATTGATTTTAATAATTGATTCCTATTAAAAATTCTTCAAAAAAAAAAAATACTAGCCAACATTTGTATGAATTATTTCATGAATTGTATGAATAATGACTTCAATGAATTCCAACATATATCCCCTGGTCATGTTTCATGCAATATATTTAAATATGGATGTGCCGAAGTATGTGTGAAATCTTTTTGGAAAATTTAGAAAGATAAACAAATTCTAAATGCAAATTACATATATGAGAAACAAGAAATATTCAAAGAGTGAATGTGTAGCTTTACATTTATTTCCTCCGTATCACAACCAATTAAAAACAGCGGTATTTTAAAAAAAAATGCTTCGTAATGATTGAAGATAGCGTGAAAAGTTCTCACGTTTCCTGCACATATGTATAGTATTTCTAAACTTTACATACACATACTGAATATAATCGGTATTAAGAATCCATTTGCATCAACAGACAAGTGAGTCAGAATTATTGAAAGAACAAAATTAATGCAAGAATATTTTATACGCTATCCGATTTATTTTTGCAACTTTCAATAGACGTTATATTAGGAATTAATTTCTGGAGAATGCAGTTTTAAATGACGTCGATCTGGAATATTCAACGTGCTTGAGAAAAACCCAAGCTTAAATACAATTCATTTTTAGTATGATAATTTAGCATAATTCAGAAACATTGACGTCATTAGTGAAGTAATGGACGTATTTAAGATACATGCAACTTCCCCTTTTTTCCCATATTAAGTCTTTTTAAAAGATAAGGACATTTTTGCATTAATTTCTAAAATAAAACTACACTTTAATTGCATTAATATTGCACAAGAATGATTTGAATATTTTCATACAAATTGAGTTTATTTCATGAAGATTCCTTTATTAGTTAGTATTCATACTTAATTTACTTTTAATTTCACAACAGAAAAGATAAAAACGTATGTTAATTAAAATATTTTAACATCAATATTTTAAGTGCCATGGTCAATGAGATAATGGATTTCTGGTAACATTAAGACATGACGAATAATTAATTTACATTTGATTTTTTACATTTCTGCATGAAAAGAAAGACAATCGCAATAAGATGTAACTAATCGTTTTGTTTTACGTGTACCCTTATAAATTACTTCACAAATCCAGTGTTCGGACTGTTCGGGTCCCGTAGGGATCCGGATTAGAATAGATCCTCAGTACCCCTTGTTTGTCGTAGGAGGCGATTAAATGGGGCGGTCCTTCGGATGAGACCACAAAAACCGATGCACCGTGTCACAGCAAGTGTGGCACAATAAAGATCCCTCCCTGCTCAAAGGCCGTAAGTTCCGAGCATAGGCCTAAAGTTTGCAGCCCTTCACTGACAATGGTGACGTCTCTATATGAGTGAAAGATTCTTGAGAGGGACGTTAAACGATAGACAATCAATCAATCCATTTTCACTTTTATGTACACTGAGTGACTGCTCGGTCTCTGACAGCTCCATGTTGGACCGCCTAGTTGAGTTTCCAATAACCTGTTTGACGTCAATTCATTCATATATTTCCAATGTTTTTACTTTCAATTTCTTTACGAATTGAAATGATTGCCATTTCCTTATGAATTTGAAAAATATGTGGATGAATCTTGATACTGTAAGTATAGTACGACTGGGAATATTCCGACAAAAATCAAAGTAAAATGTAAATAAATAAAATAAATTTCAATTTTGAAATACATAGGGGCATGAACAGCAACGCTTCACGTCAGCATACTTTTCATGAAGCATAGGTACTCCGATTAACTTGAAATGTCATTACTTCAAACCCTCTAGGTTTACGTCTGCAACAAAAACAATCATATCTAATACAGAATATTCAGATGAATATATTGAAAACTTAGCTAGTTAATGATAGAGAAAGAAAACAAAGGTAATCAAAGTGGCTATTCTGCGGATTTTGGTTCCGAGAAAAATGTAGATCCACCATCGACATGGGTTTTTGTAATGGAAAATCAAATTCTTCTCGAGGGATGTAAATTTACATGGGGATAACAAAACATTTATAGGCTCGGTCTCGAGCAGTTTGTGTTTTGTTGAATGCTTGGACAAAAATGTTGCCTAAGGTTTCACGTAACATTTTGATCTCCAGGTCTAACCAAACACAAGTTGCCCTCGACCTCAGTCAAAAATTGTATAATATTCACTGATAATAGTGAAAAGTCTAAAATAAACCTCGTCATGCAGACACCTGATTCCACCTCTGGTATGTCCAGGTGTACGTGTTAATTTTGTACTCTTTGCAGGATTTATGAGATTGATCACTGTTCGTTATCTTTACGTTTTCATATAAAGTTTTACTATCCCCACCCCGCTTTTTCAAATATCCATGTACAGGTAATATCATGTCCGTATCATTAAAAGGTTTGCCTTCCATTCAAAACCATGTTTCAAATTAATTTTGAAAGGAACAATTTTCGTGCATAACAGGAAAGTCGTAGATCCATTAGTGCTAGGGTGTTTTATTTTAAAAACAATGGTCACCTTATCGCATTTCATGGGGAACAACCTCCATTGTCGAAGCTTGAATTTTTATATTTTTCTAAAAACAATATCGAGATCAAGAAGGTTGTTTCCCGTCAATTACAATGTTAGAGACGTTATTTTGATTATCTCACGAATTAAACGAAGCATGTCTTTAGGAATATGCTTCCTCGCTTCTAGAATGAAACGAACAAGGTCGACGAGTACACTTTAGACAATGCTTTTGATTGTCCTTGAGGTCTGAATTCGGCTAGATTTTGAGCGAGACAGCTATCAAATATTTGTAAACATTAACGAAATTCCGTACGCGTGTGATAAAATTGAGATCGAATTAGACCAATTATTAATGTCTCAGTCGTGTTGACTTTGCAGTCTGCGGAATTACTGGATGGCGGGTGTGACCGGTCAACAGAGGATGTTTACTCCCAGGCACCTGATCCCACCTCTGGTGTATCCAGGGGTCCGTGATTGACTACTCTTTATTTGGTATTCTTTATGGGATTTATTACGATCTTCACTTTTCATTCTTTCCGTTTACTATAGTCATGGCAGAAAATTCTATGGCATATTGTGCACATGAATTCCATGAAAATTGAACCCCCAAGAAAAATTAATATCCTCATATATGTGAAGGACCCCCTACCGGTGCGTTGTCTATCACCTCATCAGAGTATGTATGATTGGAAGATCAGAATGTGCATCCCAAAAACATACAGTTTACTTTTAAAATCAGCAACATACTATGTAACTAGTGAAGTTGAAATACTATTTTGATATTCATTTATTGAACCTACTTTCTAAAATACAATTTGCAAAATACATACAAGTAACACATCTGTTTGAAAGGAATACGAACAACCATTAGGATAAAACAATACATAGATTGTGTCGGTTTACCTTTATGTACCGAGAAGGGGTAATTTGAAATGCTGAAATGCATATCCTTTGAAAGAAGTATAAGTAGCTGGATTTCCGTAATATCATATGAATTAATCTTGCTGTGGTGACTTATCCTTTTACTTCATATATACCAGATGAAAGCTACATGTGCACGTAACCTGTATAGGATACATCTATCATGTTAGCCCCTCAGGTATTCACAGTAATTTATAGGAAGTTTAAAAGCATACCTTACATTACATTGAAATTTACTACAATATTTTCGTTCCCTCATTTCATGAGAATTATATGCTTACTCCTCCTAGGCACTTGATCCCATCCGCGTTTGCCCAACGCATTATTTTGTATTCCTTATAGGAGTTATGAGATTGATCACTGTTCGTTATCTTCGCCTTTCATGCAGATATACACATTATTATCGAAATAATTATATACTGAATAGGTAGATACTGGGCGAGAGCGGTAGTGAAAAGGACAGGTAAAATCAATGAAGTCGCTACGTAATGAATTCGATCTAAGATATGCACGCATTTGCCAAACATGAATATCAGGGTCTTTGCAATTGTGCTGTATCTAAGATTTGAAATTGACATTGTTGTAATCATCGACGATGAAATTCGATCCGGTTTTTCGAGCCACCTGTCCGCTTAATCATTACCAAATCTGGAGTGTCGTCAACGTCAAAAATGTATTTGCTGTTCCGTTTTTAGAAACGAATGCGTCAACGACATGATGTTTTAGTACATAATTCTAGTTTATATTTTTAGAAAAGACATAAGAATATAAATAAAAACAATGAAATGTATTTCGTTATCGTTTTTATCGGCTTATGAAGGTAGCAATAATTGCAACAACAAAATATGCATACCCCGCGGTACAAAAGTTATGCTGACATTGTTTACTATTGAAAGGTGAAGATAGCGAACAGTGATCAATCTCATAACTCCTTTAAGGAAAACAAAATAGAGAGATGCCCAAACACGGACCCCTGGATATGCCAGAGGGGGAATCAAGTGTCTAGAAGGAGTAAGGATCCCTGTTGACCGGTCACACCCGCTGTGAGCCTTATATTTTCATCAGGTAAACGGAATTTTCCGTAATCAGAATCAACCTGCCAAGAACGGTGTAACAATCGGTATGAAACACGTCAGACAGCATTTGACCCAATGATAGTTTGTATTGGCAATGTAGACCATTATAATGACCATTTAAGTTGTGAAATGCGGACTTTACAAGAGATAGTTAAAACCCCTATACATGTAACATCAATTTGTGTGTCAGTAGCCTGTCTCGATTAAAAAACTGATCATACGAAGAGCACGCTCATGCGTATCAAATCGTTTGAGAGATATGAACACCGTATGCAGGTGATAATGGAATATTGCTACATAAATATGGGAAGTTGACGATAAAGAAACTGAAATCATCCCGTTTGTCATACAATTGAATTGTTAGTTTGTCGTTAGTATTTATTTTCAATAAAATATCCAAGTACGAAGCCGGTGTGGAGGACTCTCTGGTGTCTTCTATATCGAATAGATATATGAATGAAAATGATTATTTTTGATAAAACGTTTTCGATACATCTAAATGTCATACAAAACTTATATTTCATCAAAATAATTGGTGGTGCTACATATCTGTTCATGTAACTCATGTATCCATGGCAATAAAAGTTTGATGCAAAGCATCAAATCAGTTGCATAGAAATTAGGTATTCTAAATATTTCCAAGGAAACATACAGGAACTGTAAAATGGAAACAGAAGAAACAAAGCCAAATACTCATGTTAAAAGTATCTGTGCTATATTTATGTAAAGGCAGTAGTTTTCGTTAATTATAACTGTATGAAATATCATTCAAACATGTAAATAAATTAATGCAATATGGAAGTTTTAAGCACATTAAAATAAACATTATACCAGATGAAAACATATTAATTAGAATTAGATATATAAAGGCAGGTGTTTAGAAATTCAAGTGGGATTAATATAGCTACTCACTTAGTGAAAGCGAAAGAAAGTAAAGTTTTAAACAAATGAAAAATCCTCATCAGATTGGGGGGGGGGGGGGGTATGTGCTCTGCATAGGTCTTAGTCAGGTTTTAGGTCACCTTGTGGTGTTTCTATGACAATTGCCATTTACGAAACTGGGGTGCATTTTACAAAAGAACTTACGACCCACAACCAACTTTACATACTGAAATTCTCCTGTTTATTGTAAGATAAATCACTTCAATGTAAAATAGTGAAAAAAATAATGTTGAAAATTAAGTTTCAGAAACGTTTTAATTCCCTCATTTCAACCAATAAGTGTGTAATACAATTTAAGACTTGCGACTTTGTCGTAAGATGTTTTGTACAACGGGACCCTGAACTGGTTCATATAATGTTAAAGTGCCATGGTATGCCAATAAAGCAAACTATCAATCAAATGTTTGCATTACAATGGATTGCAGAAACTAAACATGCTTCAAAAATGTGCTTAATGTGTCGAAAGTTTATAAATAGAATGGAATGGCAAGAAAACTAACATACGGAAATATTCGTATCTTGTTATCAGCTATTATTGGAATACTTCGTTAAACATCACTCTGATCCTACACACAAACACTTTGAAGTTATTAAACAGATGTTGGGGGTTTTCATTGACAATATTTACGTAGTCTTTGGTGATCAGGTCTTTCATCTGTCTGTTGGAATTCCCATGGTTACGAATTCTGATCGTTTATTAGGTGATACTTCTGTTCTCTTCTACGGCAAAATTTACTATAAAGCTCCTACAAGAAAAGAAAAATATCTTACTGTGACCCTCAACTCACCACTTAGATATATTGACGACGTTTTATTCATTAACTATGTTCATTTTCATTCATACGTTGATTCGATGTATCTAAGTGAATTCGAAATAAGACACCATAGAGTTTTCCACATCTGCTTCATACTTGGGTATTCTATTGAACATTGATGTTAACAACAACCTGACAAGTCAACTTTATGACATACTCAGCTTCTCCGTTGTCAACATCCCACATGTATGTAGCAATACTCCATTATCACTTGAATACCGTGTCTATATCTCTCAGTTGATTCAATATTCGAAACCGTGTTCTTCTTATGATCACTTTTTAAATCGAGGCAAACTACTGACAAATAGGTTGCTGTTACAGGATTTCAAACGTCTCGTTTGAAGTCGGCAGTTCAATGGTCGTAATAATAATCTTATTTGCAAATACAACCTGACGTTAGATTGAATGTACTCTCATGTGTTTCACGCTATGTCGTTTTTACATACTAATTTTGACTACGAATTACTCCGTTTATCTGATCAAGATAGAAGGGCCCATGATAGATGTTACGGGTCAACAGGGGATGCTTACTTCTCCCAGGCAACTGATCCTACTACTGGTGTGTCCAGTATTTATTTATTCTGTAAATACTAACAAACATTCATACACATGGTTATGGTTTTTCTTACAACTTTAAATGGGGGTATATTTCGGGCATTTCGAGTGTTAACGTCCAACAGTTCATTTGAATACCTGTTGAATACAATTTCATGTCGTTGAACACATATTATGACCAAACTCTCAGGGGTCGTTTTGAAAACAATCCTTTAAGAGCAGAAAGCATCGGTACCGCTAAATTTACTTGAAAATGATGTATATTTAAGAAATAAATTTCAGGTTTGAAAATGCATGTGATCATGAATGAAAGGTGAAGATAACGGACCCCTGAATATACCAGAGGTGGGACCAGGTGCCTAGGAGGAGTAAGCATCCCCTGTCCACCGGTCACACCCCCTTTATGCCATTCATACTTCACGAAGCGCATTAACATTGCATGAAAAATATAGGCTGGCGTGAAGCGTTACTGTTGACACCCTCATGTATTTTCAAAAATGATTTTTATTCTATATATTTACGTTCACTTCTGTCGGAGTATTACCAAGCCGATCAAATGGCCTTACGATATTTATCAAGATTCACACGCACAATGGTCACATTTATGAGGAAATGGCTATCATTTCATTAGATAGAGATATCGGTAAATACATCGGAAATGTAAATATAATAATTGTTAATACGATCACACTCCTCCTCATATATATATATATATATATATATATATATATATATCGGAGTACAGAGAATTATTAATAAAGGATTTGTTACAGAAATGTTGGGGACTATATTTTGTGACCGGAATTGACAGAGCGCCGGAGTACTCAGAGGACGGTTTTGACAAATTATACTATATATATATATTACCCCTCTCTTGTCGTAAGAGGCTAAATGGGGCGGTCCTTCGGATGAGATCGCAAAAACCGAGGTCCCGTGTCACAGCAGGTTTGGCTCAAAGGCCGTAAGCGTCGATCATAGGCCTATATTTTGCAGCCCTTCATCGGCAGTGTTAACGTCTCCATATGAGTGAAAGATACTCGAGAGGGACGTTAAACAACATTAAATCAATCAATAAATATATATATGTATGTACCATGAAAACACCATTCCTGTACAACTATTTAGGACACCTACACCGTGTATACATTATACATTTTTAGCTAGTCAATTCAATTATTTGGACGCACTGTGAAGAGTACATATATAAAAGCATTTGTCTATCATGAATTTGAATGCAGGGTTTAGAACACATGCGGAATTCATGCAAAACAACACTGCTGTATACCATACATTTACGCCATGACATAATCTGGACACGGCCGACCTGATGAAATCGCTGTTATTTTTTTAAAATGCATATTCAAAATTAGTAGTCAGTCATTATCTGTGAAGTTGATCTATAAAGGGAGAGCCTCACCAAAAATAGACTGGAATTAAGAGGTATTCCTAATTAATGTCTGTGAGGATATTATCATAATTCTATTCTAAATCAACAATATGACCTTCAGGAGTGCGCAGTACGTGGTGCCAGGTATTGCCCTCCTTTTGTAATCGTTATCATCAATTTAATTCTAATTTCCGCATTTTTAACGTTTTTTGTTCAAGAAAAATAATTACAAAATAGGAAATGTTTTGAATAATTTCAGATCGATGTCATACAAAATAGTTCATAGTTTCATAGTGCGTAAAAGGCACTGCATAAGCGGAGTGATATCGAGGAATCGACCTATGTTCCTTGGCATATTCCGGTGCTGTATTCATTTCTTACACGATTGCTGACCTGCGACTAATGATATTCTATTTACGTTTCATTTCACGTTTGCTCATAACCGGAATTGTGAACATCATAAGATACGTCAGATAATTGCAATGCCTCTGAATCAAAAACCAAATGGTAGATGTTCGGGTTTTAGAAAATATTTGAAAACACCAAGAACAGGAACTTGACTTTTGAAAAATATCTATTTGTAGATACGGATTGTATACTCTGTTTCATGCACTACAAAGTATTGCAGAAAAATAGCAGTACATGTTTACGTTTCAACAACATGCAGTGTCTGTTATTTTTACAAATTGAAATACCAACCCATTGTAATTTTGATAAGCCTAGAAAAACACTAATTTAGTGTCAGTATATAAAATCAAAATCAAATTTTGATTAATCATGCTCGTCAAATCGAGAATTGATGGTATATCTAATATATCTTATTTACTCACGATAATACACAAGGATTTTGATTTTAAGTTTATTAATAAATTTTCAATGATTTCATCATTCCAGGGTTAAAGGATGTCAATCTGTTTAGACAAATAAATAGCAACGGTGCATCAATCATTGTTATGTCATCATGCGCCTATGTGACATTGATTTCTTGTTGAGCAATAATACATACAGATGCTTCTCCGAATGCTGACAGGTAAGAGTTAATCAGAATCCACGCACTACCGCACCTTAAACACTTACTAATGTACTTTATCTATTGATCTGTATGCCAAAGAAATAAGTTAAAATCTGTGTAAAAACAAAAATATCAACTGTTTAGTATCGATTGTATGAAGTTGATGAATAACATTCAATTATTATTATTATTATTATTATTATTTGTATTTGTTAACTAACGTCGGAGAATAATTCATTGTGACGTCTTCAAAGGCACCACTCATTCCGCATATACATGTAGAAGTATAATACTGATCTACTGCACTGGCCGATACCGTAGCTTTACTGCTTTTCGTCACGTTGTAATTCTATAAAGTACAGTTCTTTAAGTATGCTGACGATGCAGTGTTAATTATTGCATTCATGAAAAGAACGAAATGAATAAAACTATCAACCTTCCTTGTTTTCTTTTCATTTAATGACCTCTGTCACAAATTGCACGAGAACCGGACAGCAAAGGTTTATATTAGGAGGCTCGTATCCGGAAATCAAACAATTCTGTCAAACAAATTCAGCCCTGCTTCCTACAAGCATAATGACATTGAAATGCATGTTATTTTGACAAGTTAGATTTTAGTATTGTTCGACGTGTTCTATTTTCATGTCAACTGCTTCTTGTATGTATAGACAAATCCCTGGTTTTTCAATTCAAACAACCATTGATTTTTTATTTAAAATTCAGTAACTTCCCCGTTGAGATAATCAGAAAATAAAATTACGATTATATTTTTCCTAGAAACGACTTCTTCTTTTGGAATATGACGCCACAGAATTGGGGATACTTTTTTATTTATATTTTGTATTTACTTTTTATTACTATTATTGCATTATCCTATACCATATTTAAAAATCTCAACACTTTGGGCTTATCATTTACATAGGAACAATCGGTCGCATGGTCGATCGAAACTAGTCTCATGCATGTGAAATATATGGATGTGGTCCATACTCTCTGAAACCAATTTTGGTTATTCTAAAGAGAAGATAACAGAGGGAAATCGGTGTGTTTGTCATGCTACACATCTTACATGCACTACTAAAATTGTAATTAGTTTTGTAAATCTTACCTACATAGTAACAAATTATGCAAACAATTTTGTTATTTATGTAGTTTTAAATTACGGTCAAAATAAGGACAGAATACTATGTAAGATAATAAAAATAATATCCGTTATTTATACAGGATTGCACAATTAGTTATATTAACTAGTTTACATTGTGGTCCTGTCTATAACATATATACATATCGAGAACATATATCACAAAATATGGAAATATCAGTTTATATACATACGGATAAAAACTAAATGAAAAGAAACATTAAACATATTTCACCTTCCATTGAGTATCATTGAGGATCAAAATAATGTTTGAGATAAGCTGATTTAAAAGATGTGGTACATATGTAGTTGTGCATTTTCTTATAAAATCTGGTAATGAGTTCCATAAAATTGCTGCTGAAATGATAAAAGATCTTTTAAAATATTCTGTTTTGGCTCTTGTAACATAAATAAAATTAGTAGAGCTAAGGTTAATCCTTTATTTCTTTTCTCTATCTAGATGTACTTATAATACTAAATTAACAAATTCATCAAGAAAATGCGCAGAGACAGACTTTCAGTAAACTTGATATATGAGCCATTCGTTACTGGTATGACATTGCATCTTTTTGAGCAAGTAAATGAAACTGAATTGTAATTAATAAGCAATAATTTTTGTTTTCTAAATTTAAAAGGGTTTTATACAAACGGAACAAAAGTGTGAATAAACAAAGGTGTAACAACTTTTATCTTGCAAATTCAAGACTTCCAAAAAAAAATTTGCTTTTTTCTTTCTTACTTATTTTTTGTTTTGTTCAAAGATGTTCTTGAGGTATACTTGTATATAAAAATTGCATAATGCATAAAACGAAATCTAGAAAATATTAACAACAATGTTTTTAAAGAAATACGTCGGAAAAACTTTTTGTATTTTTTTTTTTTTTGGCATACAATGACTAACATGAAGACGGTGGTTGCACTTTTATCCGTGGTTCCTGTTTACTACGACCGTAACTATCACCACAGATGTTGAGGTTTCCGCTGATCATTAAACCTTGATAACTAACTTGAATAAATTTATATGAGTCGATAGAAAGGTGTAACATTTATGTGATTATCGTATGCACTTCCACTGGCGTTTAAGATGGTTAGGTTATTTGCAAAATCATTCAAAACGCCGTAAATCTGTAAGTCCTAATTGCTCTTTTTAAGTTTTCTCATTTTTTGAAAATTATATATGTTGATTTCTTAGTGAAATTCAGTCTTCATACATCGGACGTGGTATGTATAATGAAACCAAAGCGATAACTTTATTTGAATACAAATGAAATCAGATTCAAAGTATGACACGCTTTATGACTTTACGTTGTGCAGTCACTAATTAGAATGGCAGTGATTGTAAAATGCTCTCCCGTTCATTTCTATGAAGCGTATATTAAGATGTCATGATCTTACATGAAATATCTATTTCATAGGAGCAAATGATTATGTGACAATTCATTTCAGAAACGATGACAGTGTACAGATACCTACAGCCAGCGTGTCCAGTGTTATTTGTCGTTGTGATTTTGACGTACTACCCTACAGATGGAAACCACCAAGGCTGGCTTACCCAGGCCGCTTGTCCGTGCAAACCCACAGGACCTTTAGCAAGAACTATTCTAAAACTTTATAAAGGGCTTTTTGTCCAGCCACAGGAAGTCACAGATCTTCCGGTTGTGAAGCCCGTTGGTGGCAGAGATGAACATTTTCAGGACGGAAATGTAACTTCCTACGTAGGCAACACGGTGAATAGTCTGAATAAGCAACCTTCTTGTTGCAACACGTAAGTATCCATACTTTATCTTATTGACGCGTACGTGCTCCAGATAATTCCGAAAATATACATATTATCCTGTAACTTGGAGTTTTATGTAGACATACTAGAGGCTCTGACGGAGTATCGTAACATTTTTAGTTTATTCATCGTTATTATAACACACAGTAAAAATATGAAAAATGAATATACTCACATTGTGTAAATGACACGTGCATTTCTGTGGTAATACTTGCGATCAATTTCAGAATTTATTTTTTCCATGCTGAATTAGTTTTCTAACATTTGTGATGCTTCAAATAAAAACTTAAAAATCGTTTCCATGATTACTACATTCCCAGTGCAATTGCGGGGATTTTAAAAGAAACGGTGGGAAAAGCTATAATAAACAAAAGATTCAATATTTGTTAGTTATATACTGAATTTTTTTACTCGTAAAACTGTTGTTTTTAAACTCGTGTATTAGTATTTGACTGTATTTACAATGGGTTTGGACACGGGTTCTCAATACGTAAAACGAATAGGTTGCCCAAAGATACATGTATAATATGCATAATCAAGGGTCAAATATTGCTTAATATGATTATTGGAGTATATTATGTAGTTATAGATGCTCGATGTAAATTCATTTCCTCGTGTGTTGAATATATATTTATATATATACATATATATACACCTATTGTCTCCCATTTTAGTAAATCTCAATTCGTGTATCCGAAATAGTGTTCACACTGATTTAAATCGAAGGAAATAAAAAAAAATAATAATTCTTTTACTGATTGCTTATATATCTAATTTCAGAGAGTATGCCTTCGAAATATTCAACAAGACCGTGTACGACGGGAGAAGGTTGACAGTGGTTCATTTTCAGAATGCCTATCAGTTTGTTCCTACAGGAATTTGTCCGTAAGTATCGCATTGTAAAATACGTTAACCAAAGTTTGTCTTTCGTCGTTCCGACTGTCAATTTGTCCGTAACACCTTTTAATTATGGTCGTTTATTACGCTAATTTTTTAATTCCTCGTTAAAAAATTCGTGTAAAGTATGATTTCACCATCGGAAAAGTAATACACGTACACGCTCTTTATTATTTTCTGATTTTTTCTTCCCGGAATTATAACAAGGGGTGTTTTATTTGCCAATAATAGATTTTATAGTCAAATGGCTCTGTGATATGCTGTATGGTATGAATACCTTGTAAAATATTACTATAAGACTTAGATAGAGGTTTTAATTTTTTAAATGAAAATATTTATAAAAATAGAAAACGTTATTTGTCAAATTTTTAAATATACGGCTAAAAAAACAAAACAAAAAAAAAAACATGTTAATTAGGAAAACAAATGTATTTTCAAAAATATTGAAATGAAATGGCCAAAATTCAGAAATATTGTTATTTCTCAAATATGAACCAAGCCGGAACAGAATTATCAAAAACAAAGTTGTCATAGAGAATATTGTAATCAGAAAACAATATTTTCTTGATGCAAAATGATTTACAAATTGGATGAATTTATAAAGGAAACTAATTTCTTGATAAAAGAGCATAAAATGAGCAATAATATGATCAATTTGATCGGGATCGGTACTTTTTTCTCTGGTTTGATTCGAATCTAAAAGATTATAAGACTCTCTTATGAGTAGCCATGAAATATAAGGTGATTCCACCCGAGGGTTGCAAAAAAGCTGTGAAACCCGAGGCTTTGCCGAGGGTTTTACCGCTTTTTTGCAACCCCGAGGGTGGAATCACCTTAATATTTCATGGCAACTCATAAGAGAGTATTTTTCTCTCATATTTCTAGAGTTTTCCGTTTTCCTTGTGCCAAGCGACGCCATTTTGAGAATTTTCCAATTAATTAATTTTTCGCTGTACATCAAAAATAACACCAGAATTGAATTCTACGACCTTAATTTTGGCAACTACGTTGCCGACAAAAACTCGGCGACGAGTGTATAAGTGAATGATATTAGAGTTATTCCTCTTTGAATAAATCAATAATCAGGGTGATGCGTGACGTAACTCGACAGTCCATCAGCGCGAAACATTTTGACAGACCTAATCAGAATATGAATCCACAACTGCACATTTTTTTTCTTAGAGGAGCATTAATATTGATATTAATTGAGCAGTTATTTAATGACGAGTGTGTGAAGAGAGATTCCAAGTGGTTTTTGTTGGTGAATATGGGCATGGCTAGACTTTCGTTTTCCACGCGTGCAAGGACTCGAGTCTCATAGACATTGGAGGCACTTATTTCACCTGAGACACATATAGGGACAGTAGACGTTGACAGAGTGAATGTGGAGGTAGGCCTAGTACTAATAGACCGTGTGGGCTGGGTTTCTGTGAACTGGCATAATGCACCGAATGACATAGGTGTATGAGGAATTTGTGACTGTTGTTGAGTGTGCGGTAGTTGTTCAAGGAATGTGTAATTTTGTGTCCGGTCACATACACCTGGAGATTATCAGGGACATTACAATCTGTCATTTTTTGTACAAGAGCTTTGCAGACGCTAGTGTTCGTCAATCGAGGCGAGGCAAGTTACAAGCTAGTTGTGTATTGATTATGACGTCACGGGATATGTAAGATAAACGTCACGTGATATGAAAGATTAATAGAATCCTTCATTAGTACGAGTGTGGGATAGGGAAATTCCACCGAGGGGACAAGATTCGCAGTCTTGGACGAGGCTTTACCGAGTCCTAGACAGCGAATCTTGTTCCAGAGGTGGAATTTCCTTATCCCACACGAGTAAATAATGAAGGATTATTTTTCTCACATTTTAACTACAGTTTAGTGCATAAAATTAGCAGCTTTCAGAAAATTTTAGATTATCAGAATCCTCATTTGAACTTCGATGCAAAAACTAATTAGATAGGCAGAAAGAGCATACCCGAAAATGGTTTACACTGTAAGTGTAAACTAAAAAACCCAAGGTTGTCCACCAGAAAGCTATACTACATTAAAATTTAAAGATAACAATGCAAAATATTTTTACTTCACTGTGTAATGTAAATCTTCACCGTGTAACGTAAATCATAGAAAATATATGACGTCACAATCAAATGACGTCGCAGCAGTGTGAGACAGAAAAATCTCACATGGCTGTCTCACATCGGTAAAGTCGATCTCACACTGGTGATAATGTGAGAAAGAAATATCTTACATACCTTTCTTTCATAGAATATCTGTATCTTACATACGTAGATATGAGAGAAAAAGATATTTCTGAAATTTAGTAATATTTCAATTTCTTTTTAAAATATGTTATATATTTCTGTGATACATCTTTTTTTCCAAATGACATGTTTCTTCAAGATTTTAGAATACCTGATCAAAAACAAATTTTTCATAAATATTTTTTATTCAAAATATTAAAACATTTATATGAAAAACAAACATAACGAACAGTGATTAATCTCATAACTCCTACAAGCAATACAAACCAGAGAGTTGGGCAAACACGTACCCCTGGATATACCAGAGGTGGGATCAGGTGCCTAGGAGTTTATTGAAAAGTTTCAGCATGCGAGGAAAAAATATCTTGCTGTGGTCTTCAACTGGGCATTTAGATATATCGACGACGTTATATCTATTAACAATGGTAATTTTCATTCATATTTCGATTCGATATATCCCTGTGAACTCGAAATAAAAGACACAACCGAGTCCTCCACATCTGCTTCGAACTTAGATATTTCTATGAAAATAAATAGTAACGGCAAACTAACAACTCAACTTTATGACAAACGAGATGATTTCAGCCTCTCCATCGTCAACTTATATTTATGTAACAATGTTCCATTATGAACCGCTGAGGTGGTATAGAGATTAGAGTGTTCGCCCCGCATGCGGAAGACCGGGGTTCGAATTCCTGCCGCGACAAACCTAAGTCGTTAAAACAGGTTGTGACAGTTCCATCGCCAAACGCTCGACATCAGGTGTGAATGTCACGGATCCTCGGAGGTGACCATAAAAACGGATGTACCGTGTCACAGTTGGTGTGGCACGCTAAAGAACCCTCACTGCTAAATGGCCGTATGCGCCGAGTAATAGCCTAAATTTGAAGACCTTCACCGGTCTTGGTGATGTATCCATATGAGTGAAAAAATCTCGAGTGAGACGTTAAACAAGATGCAATCAATCAATCCATTATGACCTGCATGAAAAGTGAAGAATCTCATAACTCTTATACGCAATACAAAATAAAGAGTTGGGCAAACACGAACCCCTAGATATACCACAGGCTGGATCAGGTGCCTAGGAGAAGTAAGCATCCCCCTGTCGACCAGTCACACCCGCCGTGAGCCCTGTATCTTCCTTTGGGTAAACGGAGTTATCCGTAGTCAAAATCAGTGTGCCAAGAACGGCGTAACAATCGGTATGAAACAAGTCAGACAGCATTTGATCCAATGATTGGTTGTAATGGCAAACTAGATTATTATAGCGACCATAGAATTTCCGAAATTGACTTTAAACGAGACTGTTGAAATCCCTGCACCATCAACTTCTTAGTAGCCTGCTTCAAATTAAAACACTGATCATACACAGAACAAGCTCTTTCTCTCTCGTATCGAATCAATTGACATATGAAAACAATATACAGGTGATAATGGAATATTGCTACATAAATATGGGAAGTTGACGATGGAGAAGGTAAAATCAACACGTTTATTATAAAGTTGAGTTGTTACTTTGCTGTTAATATTCATTTCCAATAAAATATCTAAGTATGAAGAAGAAGTCGACGACTCTGTAGTGTCTTGTATTTCGTATTCTCATGATGTTTATCTCTCTCAGTTGATTCGATATGAAAGAGCTGTTCTGTATATGATGAGTTTCTAAATTGAGGCAGGTTACTGACTAACAAGATTACATTACAGTGGTTTCAACAGTTTCGTTTAAAATCAACATTTTGCAAATTCTGTAGTTGTTATAATGAATCTAACCTAGTTTGTTAAGCTAACCTGTCACTATTTCAAATGCTGTCTTACATGTTTCATGCCGATTATTAGGCCGTTCCTGACAGACTGATATTGACTAAGGATAATTCTGTTTACCTGAACAATATATAGGGTTCAAGGCAGGTGTGAACGGTCGACAGGGGGTGCTTATCCCTCCTAGGCACCTGATCCCATCTGTGGTATATCCAGGGGTGCGTGTTTGCCCACACTCTATTTTGTATTCCTTATAGGAGTTATGAGATTGATCACTGTTATCTTCACCTTTAAGCTTATATAGTTGTTTTGATTTCATACGAAGTGCTTAATCGATCCATTAAATGAAAGTTTAATGTAATGAGCTAAATGTGGACTTCAATTCCTGAGTTACTACTAAAATCGTTGCTAAAATAATCCTAGAGATATAATCTTTGTGATAATGAAATACCATATAGTGGGTTTATTTCGCGGGTCTAAAATTTTGCGATTTGTTGGCTCAAAGGTATGCTAATAACTTAGCGGAATAATTTTTGGGGGACAGGGAAGAGATTTCTCTTTCAAATACTGTAGTCTCAATTGGGTGCATATTTGGCGAAAAGCTATCTAATCGCTAAAATAAGCAAAATTAATAACCCCTCGAAAAAATCCCGCTATACGGTATTGTAAAAGAATTTGAAAATATATAAGAATAACCCAGAAGAATTTATGTTCAATATACAAAGTACCCATGAATATCATTAAAAGAATTCCAAACTGACGACGCTTAATCTGTACAGTCTAATCACAAATCTTAACATCCTAAATCAAAGCATTGTGAAAGTTCATTCAACCACAAAACTACATATGTTAGTCTTATAAATTTTGTTAGAATAAGTCAACCGTACAAAAGTAAAACTTAATCTGAATCTACGCATAAGGTAACCAGATATCAAATTTCAGATATCTAAGTTGAAAGTGGAAAAAAGTCCGAAAAAGTACATATGGCACCAATATATTTCTTAAAAGCGAAATTCAAATTCCATCTGTAAAGATAGAAATCAAATTGTACAAATTTCTTAAATCGAAGTAGGATCAAATAGGTATGGAAACTAAGTTGTGAAAGACTTGCAGGACAAACATACGGAAAGCAAACTATTAGTACCCTTCGGCTCCGCCGCTAGGGCTAATAAGACAAAAACCTGAATGAGAAACATTTATTATAACAATGCACTATAAGAGTTCTTAATTCGCTTAAAATATAATTTTAATCAAACTCTGTAAAAAGAAATTAACCGACTTTTGACTAATACATTTGTCTACAGACGGAAAGAGGAAAATTTTCATTGCATGAAGTATTCAAAAGCTTAAATGAAAAATAACAGAGTAAGATGCTTTCAGAATATATCTACAAAAGACTTAGTGACTACATTCAAAATAAGATATCAATATCTGACCAAATTGTTTCGTTACAATATTAGAATAACAGCATAGCAATAATGTCTTTAGATTAAAGATACCGAGGAGCAAATTGTACCCATCTTTGCGTTACTTTTCAGTAAAATCAAATGTGCCATTAGGTAGATCATTATTTACATACTTCATAATTACCTTCGTCACACGTGACACTGATTTGACAGGTGGGAAATGAACCTTGAGAAAGAGTATGTAATAAGATAAATCTATTTCCTGTTGGATGTTAACAAAATTCCTTATAATTTTGACATTTTCAGAGTTTTCTAATTCCTAAATAGTTTCTTCTAAGGTAAATGAAGAATTCTTAAATGAAAATTAACATATGGTAACGTTTCAAAAAGTTTATTGAATTTACAATCATATAGCACATTCACCAATCTTAAGGAATTCCCATTCATCTAGGATGTTCATAAACCGAAAGGATTGATAATCACCAACAGTGTTCCACATTCACAAAATGTTAAGTGTTTCATAATCACCTAACACATTCACAAATCATATGGGAACTTAACAGAGATTATCTCACCCGCCCTATGCTGTGTCCATTATCTCACCTGCAGTATGCGATACACCTACGGCATAAACTCTTCTTCATATTGTAATAATGATGCACTTTTCGACCTGAATGAATTTTCTTAAAACTTAATGCATGGTGAGATTTAATTCGGAACTTAGAACAGAGAATAACCAGATTTATCCGGGAAAGTGTTACGGATTAATCCGTTTACCTGTTCAAGATATAAAGCTCATGGCGGGTGTGACCGGTCAACAGGAGATGCTTACTTCTCCTAGGTACTTGATCTCACCTCTGGTGCGTCCAGGGGTCCATGTTTGTCTTTCTCTCAATTTTGTATTCTTTATAGGATTTATTAATTGATCACCGTTCGTTGTCCTCACTTGTTCATGTACATGTATATAAATATAGATATCATTTTATTTTAAGGAAAGATGGAAAATGTGGACAAGGGAAATGTATCCAGAGATATAGGCACCATTGGCTTCTCGTCTGGGACGAGAGTTTGCAGCACTACCCACCGGTGACGTTTCTTCCAGTAGAAATCCCCTCACATTGCGAATGTGTCAATATAGGGACTAGATGATAGCTCTAGACACCGCGACTTATCTTACATGTACATGTAGGAACAGATTTTTAATTCTTAGGTTTCCCTAAACTTGCTATGTGTCTTGCCAAAGGACGATAAATGTGAAGCAAGAACAGCTGTAAGACGAAGTGTTTTTTTGAAATTTGTTTATTTATTTTCTTTGTGATGTATATGATGGACACTTTGATTGTGACAGTCATGTTGTTTTCTCAAGATTCAAGCATATATCGTGATTGAAATGAATTAAATATAGTTTTATCTATATGTACTTACAGAATTTGTGTTACACTTAATGACCGTCGGCATTTTTAAAATATTTTCATTTAAAATACATGAGGTTTATGATAATTTGCAATCGAGGTCAAACTTATCATATTCAATATGCATGCCAAATTCTAATGAACATAAATATATCAGATCAAATGATGAACGTAAAACTCTTATAAATTCATCAAAGGACACGCCTTCCTTCACAAAAGGCCTCTTGATGAAATAGCTTAACTTGTGTTACAGGGATCTCAACTTATTTTTGTGATTTTAAACATATGCAGTAATTTGGCCCCATATAAATTTTAGTTCAATCTAATTAAGTGTCTATACGCATTTTGTTCAATGCTAATTTTTCTTCCACACTATTCAATACGTTTGACGATTACCAAAATGTCCTGACCTCCAGACCTTAAACCGAGAATACACTTAAATCAAAAGTTTGATTAATTATATCTTAATTCTTTTTTTTTTTAATCCTGTTATATATTTAAACAAATTAAATGCAAATATACACTGAAACTTTTATTTGTTGATGACGATTATTTCAAAATTTAGTTAAATTCGAAATTAGACTCAAGTTTGTGTTCATTTGATGGTCTTGGTCTAATACACTATCATTGGCATGATAAGAAGCAGACCCCGGCCAAAGATACTGTAGATTCCTAAATATACGCGAGGAAGTTATTTTCACGAAATTTCGCGAGAGGCATCACTCGTGATACAAAAGTGCTTTTAATTTTCTATTGCTAAAATACATGCAAGAACTCTTGATTAACAGACGACAAGCGAATACATGTTGACGTGATTTGACGTATACGAGTCATTTCTAGAGTATAAAATCGTTTGTTACTTGTATTTACAACAGAAACAACACGGACGAAAACATGCATGTATATACGTGTATCATCATTGAAAACAAGCTTAGTTTAGATGTACTGAAATGTGTCATCATTTTTCATTCGTATTTCCTTTATAATGATTAGCTCGTCTGAGCCTCCATCTTAAAGGGAGCTTTTCTGATCAATATTTTAGTTCTTCACAATTGCAACCAAACTTGGCATAAAGAATGCTTCGGTGAAAAGAATTGAAGACTGCTCTAATGATGGATCAAACCCACTTGCAAAGATAGATATTTACGCAATAGTAAAAAGAAGGTGGTTGATTATAATCAAATCTTCTCAAACACCACCAAAGCAGAGGAGCCATCATTTTTTTTATTATATAATGAGGATTCGTGTTCCTTCGATACCTGGATGATCTACAATGGGGATTTGAAAGTGTTAAAGTTATCAGAAAACCCCTTTTAAAAAATCCTCAAGAACCACAAGAGAACAATAAATAATCAAAATCTGATATAAATATAATTTAATGAAAACTTCATGAAGGGATGTAAGACAAACAAACGAAATATCAAGAACAAAACCAGGCACCAAGAACCAAGGGAAAATGTTTTTGAGAACCATTATTGTTCGTTATTTTTACATGCAAAGTTAGTTGTTTTCACATTAGTTAGATCATTATGAAACGAAGACGATTTATCCTGGAAATGCTTGTAGGGTTGTGTACTTTTAGCGATGCATGATTTCTTTATGGAAACTTGTGATTATATGCATGTATATGACCTAAATACACCAATTTAAGATAAAGTGGGGTTTGTGCTGGTGTTTTAGTCTTATTATCATTTCATGTTTTTAAATTATTTATCTATCTTTTTAAAATTGTTTTTAAACAGAATAATGAAAGAGGTAAAGTCACAAATTGAAAAGAAATTACTTCAACTATCAAGGGCGAAGGGCAGAAAAATCCAAAACTCTATCACATTTTCCGGACGACTCATTCTTCAGTACGAATTAACGTACAAAACAAATACAATAAAACGAAATTTCTTCAACACTACAACTGAAGTACTGTGAAATGTCATTACTAGATGTGTGTGTTATGATTAATTTTTCTCTTACTTTCTATGGTGAATTTTTCACACGAATCAAGCCGTCACTAGCTGTAGATGAAGTACCACAACTTTAGACCTAGATACTAAGTTGTCAGGGTAGTAACAAGAGGCCCATGGGCCACATCGCTCACCTGAGTCACCTTGGTCCATATCAGAAGACTTTCTATATATATTTGCATGTAAAACTGTAGTCCTTATTATGGCCCCAACCTACCCCTGGAGGCCATAGTTTTTGCAAACTTGAATCTACACTATGTCAGAAAGCTTTCATGTAAATGTGAACTTCTTTGGCCCAATGGTTCACGAGAAGAAGATATTTGAAGATTTTTGCTATCTATTTGTATGTAAAACTTTGATCCCCCCCTTGTGGTCCCATCCTACCCCCCAGGGGCCATAATTTGAACAAACTTGAATCTGCACTATATCAGAGAGCTTTCATGTAAATATAAGCTTTTCTGGCTCAGTGGTTCTTGAGAAAAAGATATTTTTTTTTTTAAATTCCTATATATTTGTATGTAAAACTTTGATCCCCTATTGTGGCCCCATCCTACAACAGGGGGCCATGATTTGAACAAACTTAACTCTGCTCTATGTTAGGAAGCTGTTCATGTGAATATCAGCTTTTCTGGTTCAGTGGTTCTTGAGAAGAAGATTCTTAAAGAATGTCCCTATATATTTGTATGTAAAACTTTGATCCCCCCTTGTAGCCCCATCCAACCCCCAGGGGCCATGATTTGAACAAACTTGAATCTGCACTATGTCAGAAAGCTTTCATGTAAATATCAGCTTTTCTAGCTTAGTGGTTCTTGAGAAGAAGATTTTTAAAGATTTTTCCTATATATTTGTATGTAAAACTTTGATCCCCTATTGTGGCCCCATCCGAAACCCGGGGGCCAGGATTTTAACAATTTAGAATCTGCACTATATCAGGAAGCTTTCATATAAATCTCAGCTTTTCTGGCTCAGTGGTTCTTGAGAAGAAGATTTTTAAAGATTTTTCCTATATATTTGTATGTAAAACTTTGATCCCCTATTGTGGCCCCATCTGACCTCCGGGGGCCATGATTTTAACAATTTAGAATCTGCACTACCTAATAAAGCTTATCTATAAATTTCATCTTTTCTAGCCCAGTGGTTCTTGAGAAGAAGATTTTTTAATGACCCTACCCTATTTTTACCTTTTCTTGATTATCTCCCCTTGGAAGGTGGCCTGGCCCTTTATTTTAACAATTTAGAATTCCCTATACCTAAGAATGCTTTGTGCCAACTTTGGTTGAAATTGGTCCAGTGGTTTTTGAGAAAAAGTTAAAAATGTCAAAAGTTTACAGACGGACGGACAGACGGACGGACACCGGAATACGGGTGATCAGAAAAGCTCACTTGAGCTTTTAGCTCAGGTGAGCTAAAAATGAGGGTTCTTTAACATGCCAACGTCTGTCGTGCTGAACGCAACTAAGGTTTTCAGGTCACATCAGAAAAACCCGCTCTTTTTCAATGTCGAGTGTTTGACAAAGGAACAGTCAATACAGACTGGTTTGTGTTAAAAACGTTTCACACAAGGTATTCACAATTCTGCATGTTAAATATATTTTTCAATCCCAGAAAATAAAAAAACCGGAATTGGCATTTCAGTCCACAATTTTCAGTGCTAAATAGTAGAATAGTGTAGACTTGTTTTAATATGAAACACCTTTGATTTTATTTCCAGTTGGACCCCAACCATTATAAAGTTATGTTTCAAACATTCATTCATAATATAAATGTGAACGATTCTTATTAGAATAGTTACAAAACTTAATGTTGAATACGGTGTAAGCTCTAATTAATACATTTAGTTTCGGATTGAGATACAAAGAGTATGAAAAATAGCACCATAGCAATGCCGATGATTGTAGCATTATAAAAGGTGACCATAACAGATCTCGTAACTACTATAAGCAACACAAAATAGAAAGTTGGGCAAACACGGACCACTAGATATACCACACACAGGTAGGATCAGGTGCCTAGGAGGAGTAAGCATCCACTGTTGACCGCCCATATCTGCCATGAACCCTATATCTTGATCAGGTAAACGGATTTATGAGATTGATCACTGTTCGTTATCGTCACCTTTCATCAAAGACTACGAAGATATTGTCAATGAGGAACTCCAGCATATTTTTAATTTCAATATTAGAGGACTTGTGCGTGGAATCAGAGTGGTGTTTAACAAGGTAAGTTTTTGGATCACTAATCACTAGATATGAATATTTCCGTTTTCCATTCTTGTTGAAGAAGCAACTGCCTATAATGTCAAACTTATGCGGTACCAATTTTGATCCACCAGATGCGCATCCAATAGGTCTTGTCTTTAATTTATCGTAAGGAGTGGTCGTGTAGTGTTGAAAAGTCATACGTTTTGATGTTGTTGATTTGAGAAAAGTTTTGCGATTTCAAATTTACGAAAAGTTCTTTAGAATGTTTTAGAATCCACATTTGATTTAAAACAAGTTTGGTAAATGTAGTGGCGCAATACGCGTGTTTTTCCTTCATAGTTATTGATATTTTCGTAAGGAGCAAAGATTGAGACTTGGTAGAGCACTTACTGGATCCAGCAATGTATTTTTGTTTGTAATGGTTTTTATGTAGTTTAGGAATTCAGTATAGGTACTGTTCTAACGATATAGTTCGTCAATACAATCTACCATTGGGTAGGATGATGTCTAACATGTTTCATACCGATTTTAGGGCCGTTCTTGGTACACTGATTTTGGCTACGGATATCTCCGTTTGTCTGATCAGGATATAGGGCTCACAGCGGATGTAACCGGTCGACACGGGATGCTTGTTCCTCCTAGGCACCTGATCCCACCTCTAGTGTGTCCAGGAGTCCGTGTTTGTCCAACCATCTATTTTGTATTGCTTATAGGAGTTATGAGATTGATCACTGTTCGTTATCTTCACCTTTCATTCATCCGACCCATTGACTGCGGAATTAAAGTTTGTTTAAAATACAATTATAATAATGAGCCCTACAAAGACAGTATTGTTACAAGCTTTGCCAGATAGAACCAAAACATATTCCTCATGTAACCTATCTAATTCATTTATCACTTCTGGTTTACTAAACACAGAATGATAGATGGTGCGTACTTTTGTGTTGATGTGTCTAATGCGGGATTTGAATATACACTTTTAATTCATCTTGACAATGTACCAGGTCCTTCTTTTTTATAGTTAGCCCATCGTCTGGCATAATCTTCGACAGAATTCATAACAGGGATAAAGTTGTGTCGACAATTGAAAGACCGAGGTTCTCAGTATTTAGGCCCTTTTAGAATAAGTGATTTAAGGTCTTTATTTTCAACTATATCAACAACCAATTTATCAATGATGTACCAATAACCATTACTTTTCCAATAACCAATAATCCGATGGGGATCCGGGTTAGAATAAGTCCTCAGGAACCCTTGCTTTTCGTCAGAGGTGACTAAATGGGGCAATCCCTCGGATGAGACTGCGAAGACCGAGGCCCTGTGTTGTAGCAGGTGTGGCATGATAATGATCCCTCACCGTTCAAAAGCGGCCGTAAGAGCCTAGCATAAGCCTAAATTTTGCAGCCCTTCACCGGCAATGATGACGTCTCCATGAGTGAAAATTCTGGAAAGGAACATTAAGCGATATCCAACCAACCAACCATTGTCAACAACCATTAGATTATCAATAACCATTAGATTGTCAATAACCATTAGATTGTCAATAACCATTAGATTGTCAATAATCATTAGATTGTCAATAACCATTAGATTGTCAATAACCATTATATTGTCAATAACCATTAGATTGTCAATAACCATTAGATTGTCAATAACCATTGCATTGTCAATAACCATTATATTGTCAATAACCATTAGATTGTCAATAACCATTGCATTGTCAATAACCATTAGATTGTCAATAACCATTGCATTGTCAATAACCATTGCATTGTCATTAACCATTACATTATTTAAATAACTGACCATACATAGTAAAAACATTTCACTTCATGTATCAGGTTTATCAAACACAAGTAATGTTTAAATCAAGCTCACAACCTATACCAAAGTAGGGACTATTCTGAGATAATTGTCAATAACCATTACATTGTCATAGACCATTACGTTGATTTCTTTAACGTAATGCTCGTCTGCTTCTTGGGTTTATTGAATGAATTATCTATTGATAACAATCTGGTTCATGTCTGCCTCGACCCCTAGTTTGGAAATGTCCTACATCTCTCAGTTAAGCATATACAGAACTGATTACATGCAAAATAACGTACTCAGTTAAGTGTACACAGAGATAATTACATGTAAGAGGGCATTCTCTGTTAAGTATACACAAAGATAATTACATGTAAGATGACGGTCTCTGTTAAGTATTCACAGAGATAATTACATGTAAGATAACGTTCTCTGTCAAGTGTACACATAGATAATTACATGTAAGATACCATTCTCTGTTAAGTATACACAGAGATAATTACATGTAAGATACCGTTCTCTGTTAAGTATACACAGAGATAATTACATATAAGATATCGTTCTCTGTTAAGTGTACACATATATAAGTACATGTAAGATAACGGTCTCTGTTAAGTATACACATAGATAATTACATGTAAGATAACGTTCTCTGTTAAGTAAACACAGAGATAATTACATGTAAGATACCGTTCTCTGTTAAGTATACACAGAGATAATTACATGTAAGATACCGTTCTCTGTTAAGTATACACAGAGATAACTACATCTAAGATACCGTTCTCTCTTAAGTAAACACGGAGATAACTACATGTAAGATACCGTCCTCTGTTAAGTATACACAGAGATAATTACATGTAAGATACCGTTCTCTGTTAAGTATACACAGAGATAAATAAATGTAAGATACCGTTCTCTGTTAAGTATACACAGAGATAATTACATGTAAGATAACGTTCTCTGTTAAGTATACACAGAGATAATTGCATGCAAGATAACGGTCTCTATTAAGTATACACAGACATAATCACATGTAAGATATCGTTCTCTCTTAAGTATACACAGAGATAATTGCATGTAAGATACCGTTCTCTGTTAAGTATACACAGAGATAATTACATTTAAGATACCGTTCTCTGTTAAGTATACACAGAGATTATAACATGTAAGATACCGTTCTCTGTTAAGGATACATAGAGATTATAACATGTAAGATACCGTTCTCTGTTAAGTATACACAGAGATTATTACATGCAATAGGACGTTCTCTTTTTTAATGTACACAGAGATAATTACATGTAAGATACCGTTCTCTGTTAAGTATACACAGAGATAATTACATGTAAGAGGACGTTCTCTGTTAAGCAGATACAGAGATAATTATATGTAAGATAACGTTCTCTACTAAATGTACACAGAGATAATAACATATAGGAGGACGTTTTAAAAAACGACTTAACTTTATCACCTCACACCTGCGCCATCATCAGATTTAAATGTCAATTCTAACATATGATCTGATTTATGTAAGCAAGAGTAAATAAGTCGACTTGTTTTATGATTTATCGTTGGCTTACTGTTTGAATTGGTTTATTTATAGACATGGTTATTTAACGGTTGTTTTAGCGAGTATAAATTACAATCCTTTTAAGATGACATATGTTGAAGTGTATCAGAACCCAAAATGAAATGCTTGACTTTCCGTCACGTTACACCTTTGTGATGTGATTTTATCATGCTTCTTTCAAATTCATGCACATAATTCGAAATTCGTCGTCCCATTTGGGTATGATAACACTGATAAAGCCAGAATTCTCTAAAAGCTTACTGTTTCGTATTTATATTACAAATCGCATTTTCCTCTATGAACCAACCAATTTCATCACGCGAAACAATCCGTTCATGTTGACTATGAACGGATTATGAACTAACTTAATGCACGGGACTGAGAAAGCGTAATGATTTGAAAAAATACAACATGTGTTACAAAGATTTCGCAAGTCACACATCCGATTAAGATTGTGAACTTACGTGGATTATCATCCCAATATTGCGGTCTCCTACCTCCAAAATACAGTGCACCGTGCATTGTTGATAAAAGGCAGGGCGAGATGAAGTGTAACGTCATGTCTATGTGTTGACGTACGTCACAATACAACTGTGACAGTTTATGCAACAAAATAGAAGCAATGTAAACAAACGGCGATTTAGTAGATGAATATAAATATAAGAAATGATTATAGCGCGATTCACAGAATTTGCCTCAAATCCAAATCCGTTCATATTGACCATGAACAGCTCAAAAGTGCTGTTCATTTCTTAAATGTATCGAGTCATCATTTTCTCTTATTGCGGTTAATGAATTTTCTGTGTAAACATTGAACCGGGCGCTAAAACACGCAACCGTTATTTTTATATACAAGGAGCTGTGGCGCATTGCTTACATTGAGCACCATATTCAAAATCCATTTCCAATCTTGATTAAGAAAGTTTCCCCTTTACAATCGGTAATGGATGAATACTCCCTAATGAACAAATAACGAACAGTGATCAATCTCATAAATCCTAGAAAGAACACAAAACCAAGAGGAGGGCAGACATAATAGGTGGCCTTGGAGGAGTAAGCACCCCTGTTGACCTTTCACATCCGTAACGAGCTCTCTGTTTAACAATCAATAATAATTACTGTACTGACTGTCTGGAGAATTGGCCGTTTCAAGTACTTGTGATAGTAGCTAATTTTATGGGAGACATGTTTCACTAGAGAATGATATTATTTTTGTATATTTGGTACAACATACACGTACTTTACTTTATTTATAACATAATTTATGATAATTACTGACTACTTGCAGGTCTTTCACTACTTCCTCTTGTATTATATTTAACTTACTTAATCTATATTGAATTTAAGTACGTATATATACCTTTGTCATAGTGTATTACTACTGTCTTGTATGTGTTGTATTGTATAAGTTTTATTCATGTAGTCAGAAAATAGTTCTTAAGAGCTAGTGTTTCTGTTCGTAAACCCGACTTGAAATGAATGTTATCTTAACTTCAAGAATATCTTGATGGAAACTGGTGAGCAGTTTTGAATTGATTGTTTGGAGGGATGACCCTTTTAAGGATTTGCCTAGATGAAGCGAGAAATGTCGAATTTTATTTGGTTTTCATTGTATAATTATAGCGATTCTTGTAATTGTATATAGTGCACATTTTGTTTTCATTTTCATAATCTTTAACCTTTCTAAATACATTTAAAAATTTCAAATGTTTGAATAAAAGCATACATATTTTATAGGCCTTATTGATAAGAGACCAAGTACATGACTTTATCGGACAGTTTCAAGATAGGATCTAACATGTACTTCAAGTGTCATCATCATTTATAAGATTTTTTTATGAACACTCTCAGAAACAAAATGGACTTTTATTCCCTGAAACATTTTTATAAGTTAAGCTCAAGAGTAGGATAGATTTATTTTAATAAAGGAATTCTGACATTTCTTGTACTTGTATTGAATGTAAATGTATATATACATGTTTAGGTAATACGTGGTACATTGCAATCTCAGACATGAGTAACTAAAGCATTATTCTACCTGAATGTATTTTTCTCTATATCAAAAGATGACGATAAGCCGACTATTTTCGCCAAAATATTTGTACCTCTGCCATGTGATCGGTTCTGTGCTAAAATCACAGTGCTGTTATAAATGAATGTGCTACACGGGCAGATGAAAACAAGCGGTATTCTCGCGAGATTATACTTACTTGGGTGAAACGTCACCAATAGATAATATATTTCCGGAATAATTGTTGGCGTATAATACGCCATATTCAAATTCGAAAAATTAATCTTAATAAAATATTTTCTAATAGATATAAAATACCTTACATATCCAATTACATGACAAATTTGGCTAGGTACATTTGGAATGAAATTACACGGTATTTTTGGTAGGCTTCATATCAGAGACATATATTATTTTAGGGCTAATATTGACTATAAATCAAAATTATTTTTTTTTCAATACAATATGCAAGAAAGTTGCCAGAAATTTTACTGAACTTCCATTTTTGTTGCACATAAGAATCTTAAGAGCATCAGACAGACAGATGGCGTGGGGTTTTTTTTTCTGAAGGGGGGGGGGGGTAGCAGAGGATAACTCGCGGTCGTCTAAAATTCTTGACTATCAAACGAAAATAAAAAGGGGTCCAAAAAATCCATAACAGATGTTCTCTATTCCAAACTTCAACACCATACATGTAAATAAGGGGGCGGATTCATCCTACCATGCAATGTAAGGGGGGGGGGGTGTCAGCCAGTATATCATAATTCGCAAGGGATGATAATTTACTATGCTTGTGAATATAATGGAAAATTCAACTTTATCAAAGTTAAAAGTATCCCGTCTCTGATTTAAAGCGCATGAGAGTAAAGGATATCAAATTGGAATGGGACGGTGGTAAAACGGATTTCTTTTAGATCCAGTGGTACGGTATGTATTAATATCTCACCAGAGCTCATAGAATGTAGAACTGACTTCATAATGACTTATGAAGATGATCGGTGGGGAAATAACATATTCTGGTGATATTACTGGTTATACAGGTATATATTTTGTAGACAGTGGAGGGGTGGTGGTGTGTACACAACATCTGTACACGTACACTACCCACTTCACGTGTCTGTGCATTATGCAAGCACTAGTGTTTGCAAACCTTTATAAGACACATGAAAGACTGCATTGAAGATAATGGCAAGGATGTCACTTAGGATCAACAAGCTCCACTTTTAATTTGGTGTCTGTGCATCAAATAAAGTATTTCTCATCTCCCACAAAATCTTTAAAGAAGAACACTATAACAAGAAATGGGAGATGTCTCTCATTATTCCATGGAAATAATTGTCATTAACACTATATTCTTTTAGCCCCTTAACTGGCCCTGTGAAATGCAGAACCACATGACCTCTACCCTTGCCCTAGGTGACTAGGTATACAGACTGTTGAATAGCAGTTGACCTTTGCTGTTCACTACAACAACCTTTTTCAAGACCACCAATTCTTTTAACACAACTTCCAAGAAATGCAATAAAATGGGAAAGTCTAACAGATTGAAACACACAAGAGTCAATGTACTATAATCATGATTTTATGCTTGTTTATAAGGAACTCCTTGAAAGAAATTAAAAATATTTTTAATATTTATGATCAAGATTCCTTATAGCCAATATTCTTTCAAGCTTAACAAGGTTATTATGATGTGCATTGAAAATAGTTATTCTTAAAGGGGCATTAGCTGCCATTTTGATACCAAAAAATTAATTAAATGGCTCCATATCATACATGTATATTTCAGTGATAACACCAGTATTTAATTATTTCAAACACCTTTTAACCCCAAAACAGGCACATTAATGTGTATGAATATCACATGAATTTTGGTAATTAAATGATTATTGTCTTGCAAGACAATAATTCGTCCTTATGTATTTCTATACACTAAAAGTGACAATCTATTGTCGTTTTATTAGGTTTCTCATGTTTTTGTACAAAATAAATATTATTATTAGGCATTAATATATATTCTTATTGAGAGATTTTGAATAAAAAGGTTGCCATCACTTTCACAGCTAATGCCCCTTTGACAAACTACATAGCATATCATAATTAACTTGCTGTTAATGAATATGTAACTCTTAAATTAGGTTAAGAGAATTTGATACCAAAGTGCAGAATATTATATTGTAAAATGTACAAAGGTGCAGCCTTGAAATTTATTAAACATAACAATATGATTTCACAAAGTGTATTAATCAGTAATGGACAGTATCACTTATACCCTTCATAAATGTATTTTAACATAATGCATTTAGTACTACTGTGTGCTGGATTATTTTTCAACCCCATGTAAATAATGAATTACATTCAAGGGCAACAACTCTTCTAGACACATATTCTGTTCTGAACACAATCTCTTCCATAGTCATAAGATATACATCATCATTTAAACTAATGTGTTAACATGTGCATACCATAGGAAAAGATTTCACACACATACATCATAACCTATTATCCAATGTGGAGATGTACATGGACTCCAAAGTTTAGATATTGTATGTCTAAAAATATGTTCATTTGAAATATTAATAAGTACAAATGTACAATGTCAGATACAATATGAGTTGAGGATTTTTTTCAAGTTTTTCATAGCAAAATCATGATGGTATGTAAATCTATCCAAATACATAAGGGTCTTAGTACAGTTTCCAGCACATCCATTCATATTCCTGGTCATCCTATCTCCAACAATCTAGACATTACTTAGTTCTCTCCATGCCAAAAACACATAGGACCGAGACTCTCTCCAATCCACTCTGTTCTATTGCTACCATCTTGATCTCATTCAAGTTTCTCCATTCTGCAATCTTTCTTTCTGCTTCTACTGTTCCTCTCCAGGTTGTTTTCGGTCTCTTAAATGCCCTCTTCCCTTCTGGTGTCCAACCCAACGCCATCTCACTGTCATTGTCACCTCCCCTCTATAGCACGTGTCCTATATAGTTCCATCACCGTCTCCTCAGCTCATTGTTTATTGCATTGATGTCAGTCCTGGCTGCCACTTCCTGTTTTCCATAATTTTCTGCTACTTTATCCCCAGTATCCTCTGCAAGCATCTGATATGGTAAGCATCTATTGACTTTTCACCTATTCACCTTCCAAGACATGGACATGCAAAATTTCTGAAAAAATAAATGCAAATATACCCTATGATAAATTTTAAATACATGCGTCTTAAACAGTACAAGAGGCCAAAGAGCCACATCGCTCAACGGAGTCACCTTGGCCCTGTCATTGTACAGCTGTTGTGATTTTAAAAAGATATCCCCCCCCCCCCTTGATGTCCACTCCCCCAAATCAATGTCTACTTTCCGATTATTTGTTGGGGGTTGGACGAAAATACAATGATCATTTCGATGTAATGGAATTGTGAAACCAGTAGGATAATTTGGTTCAGACAGTGAGTTTTGCATTTCATTCATGCATAGAATAGCCCTACTTACCTGATCTCACCTCTGATATGTCCAGGGATCTATGTTTGCCCTACTTTCAGTTTTCTATTCTTCATGGGATTTATGCGATTAATCGTTGTACATTATTTTCACTGGTCTACATAACGGTAAGAAATAAATAAAGAAGTTTTTCCTTCAACGTATCCGCTTCGTTTGTTTATTGCCGCCATTGCGCACTAGCATTCCGGATAAATACTAACTACCGGATACGTCTCTTTCATTTCGCTCATTTCCGCGCGAGACCATGGGTTGTTTTCATCTGCCCGTGTAGCACATTCGTTATGAATAAATGTGCCTCTGTGCACTTCGCACCATATGACGTCACAATGAAAAAGTACGTCACAACGTATAGGTTCTTATAGTTGTATCGCGGGGAAAGTGTCATAATATTTTGTCGTTATTTACTACAGTTAACAAGTGATAAACTGTATAGGTGAAAACCTTTCTTATCAAATGATTACGTATTATTCCTTTACCTAATCACTCTCAATTTTTTTATATATAGTATGCACGAAGGTGATATTCATATTATATTGTGACCATGAAATCGTCCCCTAAAAATTCCCCTGTGCATAAATAATGTCATTCTACAGAAACAGTGGCAAAGTTCAAGTTCATCTGATATAAAAAGCAATATGAATTTTTCTGAAATATATTCTCGATATATCTATGCGTTCGAAAAGTGCAGGGACCAATTTCTGTCTTGTATATTAACGGTATGATATATATAGGAATGTGGACAACACCGGTAATTCGCTGGTGACAGTTGATATGTTGTTGAATTATAGCATACAATTGTATTTGGTTTGAGTATGCATTTGCTCCCAACACCTTTCATTTAAAGGATTTTTATTTATTTCTGAGTACATGTATATCTATAAAAATTCAGTTGGTTACCCGCATGAACCTGAACTTTTGTTCACAAGTAGGACCTCTTGCTGTTTTCCAAAAATAAAGTGTTACGTGATATTCAACTGACGTCACGGGAAATTACCATGAGGGGAATTTACGGTAGCTCAGTCACAGTCAATATATGAATAGTATCGTTTCGGTGTTTAACCGTAACAAGTGTAATGATACCTGTGAATTTGAGGTGTAATTTCACCCTAGGATTATAGTGCATTTTACTATGGAAGCCCTTAAACTAGTTGCGTATATCAAATAGACATATGGATGGAAATTATTATGGTCAATAGATAAAACGTCGTCAATGTATCTAAATGTCGAGTTGAAGACCACAGAAAAAAACGTGTTTCCTTTCATGTAGAACCTTTTGAATAAATTCTGCCTCGTAAGAATATGAAAATACATCAGTCAATAAAGGGGCATAATTCTTGCCCATGGTAATTCCAACAAACTGCTGGAAGGATCACTAAAGACTACGTAGATATTGTCAATGATGTACTCCAGCTTCTGTTTTATAATGTGAAGTGTTGATTTTGTTTTGAGAAAAAATTGTGATTTCAAACTTACTAAAATTTCTTTCGATTTTTTTTAGAATCAACATTTCATTTATAACACTCCTAGCATATGGCGTGGCACAATACGTTTGACATTTCTACATCATAGCAGTTAATATTCTCGTGAGGAGCAAAGATAAGGGAATGGTAGAATATTTAGTGGATCCAGCAAAGTATCTATGTAGGGGTTTTTGTGAAATTTGAGGATCAAGTATCAGTACTGTAACTAATAATATGTACATATATACTGGGATATTTTAAAAATGTGTCTTAAACTGTAACCTATCTAAACAAAATTATCAATTTTGGTTTATTAAATACAGAAGTATAAATGGTAGATACTTTTGTTTTGGTGTGTCAATGGTGAAGATAACGAACAGTGATCAATCTCATAACTCCTACAAGCAATACAAAATAGATAGTGGGGCAAACACGAACCCCTGGACACATCAGAGGTGAGACCAGGTGCCTCAGAGGAGTAAGCATTCCCTGTCGACCGGTCACACCGGCCGTGAGCCCTATATCTTGATCAGGTAAACGGAGTTATCTGTAGTCAAAATCAGTGTGCTAGGAACGGTCTCACAATCAGACAGCATTTGACCCAATGATAGGTTGTATTGGCAAACTAGATCGTTACAACGACCACATAATTTGCGAAATGCTAACTGACTTTAAACAACACTGTTGAAACCCCTGTACCATCAACTTGTTTGTCAGTAGCTTGCCTCGATTTAAAAACTAATCATACGCAGAACAAGCTCTTGTTTATCGAATCAGTTGAAAGGTATAAACTCCATATGCAGGTGATAATGGAATATTGCTATGTGAATATAGGAAATAGAAAAGCTGAAATCAACCTGTTTGTCATAAAGTTGAGTTGTTTGTCGTTAATATCTACTTTTAATACAACACCGGCAGTGATGACGTCTCCATATGAGTGAAATATTCTCGAGAGGGACGTTAAACAATATTCAATCAATCACTCAATCAATACAATATCTAAGTGTGAAGCAGAAGTGGACGACTTTGTGGTGTCTTTTATTTCGGGCTCGGAAGGATATATAGAATCGACATATGAATGAAAGTTATCGTTGTTAATAGATAAAACGTCGTCGATATATGAAAGGTGAAGATGACATTAGCGATCAATCTAATAAATTCCATAAGCAATGCAAATAGTTGGGCAAACACGGACCCCTGAACACACCAGTCGTGGGATCAAGTGCCTGGGAGGAGTAAGCATCCCCTATCGACTGGCCACACCCGCCATGAGCCCTATACATGAATCATGATCAGGTAAACGAAGTTATCCATAGTCAAAATCAGTGTAAACGTCGCATTGAAGGCCACAGTAAGAGGTTTGTTTCTTCTCACATAGAAGTTTTTGAATAAATTCTGTTTCATAGGAATATAAAAACAGGTAAGATAACAAAGGAACACAATTCCTGCCCATGGGAATTCCGATAGACTGTTGGAAAACCTGATCAACAGAGACCACCAAAGCTATTGTCAATGAGAAACTCTAGCATATTTTTTATTTCAACTTCAGAATACTTGTGCGTGGTATCAAAGTGGTGCTTAACAAAGTAATTTTTAGGATGACTGATCACTAGATATGAATATTTCTGTTTTCTATTTTTGTTGGAGTAGTAATCGTCTATGATTTCAAGAAGTCTAGTCTTTAATTTATCGTGAGGAATGGTCGTGTAAAGTGTTGAAATGTCATAGGTTTTGATGTTGTTGATCTGAGAAAAGCTTTGCGATTTCAATTTAGCTAAAAGTTCTTTAGAATGTTTTAGAAACCACATTCTGGCATATGCCATTGCACAGTAAGTTTGAAGTTTTCCCTTCACAGCTGTTAATATGTTCGTGAGGAGCAAAGATAGAGGCTTGGTAGAGCACTTACTGAATCCAGCGATGTATCTTTGTAAGGAATTTTATGTAGTTTGGGAATCCAGTATAGGTACATGTACGGTAACTCATATTCATTCGACCCACCGACTGGGATACCAAATGTGCCTAACACTGAGGCATGGTTTTGAAGAATTTCGTCTTTTGAAAGGGCAGTTGGAGTATAAGTACGATTACCAAAAATGTCATGTAACCTATCTCATGTAACCTATCTAATTCTTTTATCTCTTCTGGTTTACTAAACATAGAAGGGCAGATGGTATGTACTTTTGTTTTAATATGTCTAATGCGGGATTCTAATAATTCTTCTTATACTTTTAATTAATTCTGACAATTTATAAAGTGTATAATGATAATCTAATCTAATGGATCATGTGTCTAACACGTGATTTTAATTTCCCTCTTATGCTTGTTATCCAATCTAACAAGGTATAAAGTTCTTTTTCATATTTCATCCATCGTCTGGCATTATCTTCGACAGAATTCATAATAGAGATGCAGTTCTCTCGCAAACCGAAAGACCTGGGATCTATGAATTTAGGATCTTTTAAAATAAGTGCTTTTGGGTCCTCATTTTGAAATATAGGCACTGCTAGTAGAAGTATATCTGTAGGAAATACAGGGTGTTGACTTGAACTTGAAAATTGCTGGAAAAGAAGACTGAACTGAATGTTGCTTATTTTGACAGCATCTATTCCTTTGTTAGTAAATTTGAGTTTAAGGAACTGACAGCATGATTCGGTAGGATTATTTTCACTAACCCGCATTGGTAATGTTAGCATGGTATTATATGATTCATGAAACTAATGAAGGTATATGTACAGTAACTTGTAAGCAATTCATCTTGTAGTGATGTGTTTATTTGTAGCTTACTGAATGTAAGCAATATAGGCTCACAAGCCCTTGGCACAAACAGTTCGGTGGTATTCTAATAGCCTCTCGGAGGGCCGCCACAGACATTGCAGTCATAATGTGGCTAAAATATTGCTGTCTGAATTGCCAATCATTCAGTCAATATACGTAAATATATATTGTTAACACTTCTTGTTAAATTAATGTATACCAAATATTTGGTATCATACGTAGTTTATTCATAGCATATGTAGACCAATTCTAATTAGTACTCATCCCTTACGTTATTGAAAAAACGATTCGTGTACATAACACCTTATCTCTAGGAGGGCATCAACAGCAAAATGTATTTGCTCCCAAAAGTTTTTGGTTTTTTTAAATATGATAGGTATAGTACATGTATTGATAATTTAAATCATTCATAATCTGATCTTAAATTAGGGATTAGTTTTATTTCATTCTTCAATGGTATAAAAGTTCATTATTTCTGCTATTGACCACACATTTGTACGTTACCGACTTTCCTCTGTTCAGGCATTTTAAGCTCTTAATTGTACCGCGAATTAGCATTTTATTGGCTATTTTAGTGGGCGGTGGAGAGAAATTCATCAAGAATTCTACTATGTTATGATAGTTTTTCTCATAAAAGCTGTTTTTCTTGGAGCCAAATTAACACACCATAAAATTTTAATAGACGTGACAATTTGTTTATCGTTTTGTTCTCAGAGTTTTGTCAGCAGAATTTGTCCCTCGTTTAGATGCACTTTCAAGATTCTTTCACTGTCTTCTGAAACTATTAATAGCTACATAGCAGACATACAAAGCAGCAAAATTTGCATCAAGTAATTTGATGTGTCTCTCAACCCTATAAATTTAATATTTATTTGACTATAGTTATGTTGCACTGTCGGCATGAGACCGTTAGTTTTTGACGAAAGGAAGTTTCATTCAAAGTGTCCTATTCAATTATACAACTCTAGTTGCCAAAACGATTATGATATTCAATACAATCATTGTATGCTATCTAATTATAGCACCTTATACAATTGTTATATGATTTTAACTAATTAGTACACCCTGTACAATTATTGCATTCTATGCAGTAATCAGTGCATTCTATATAGCAATTATTGGATTCTATACAGTAATTATTGCATTATATATAGTAATTATTGCATTATATACAGTAATTAATGCATTCTATATTGTAATTATTGCATTCTATATAGTAATTATTGAATTGTATATAGTAATTATTGTATTCTATACAGTGATTATTGGATTCTATATAGTAATTAATGCAGTCTATATAGTAATTATTGCATTCTATACAGTAATTATTGCATTCTATATAGTAATTATTGCATTCTATACAGTAAGTTTTTAATTATGTACAGTAGTTATTGCATTCTATAGAATAATTATCACATTCTATATAGTAATCATTGCATTCTATACAGTAATTGATGCATTTTATACAGTAATTATTGCATTCTATTTCGTAATTATTGCATTCTATACAGTAATCATTGCATTCTATATAGTAATTGTTGCATTTTATACAGTAATTGTTGCATTTTATACAGTAATTGTTGCATTATATACAGTAATCATTGCATTATATACACTAATTATTGCATTCTAAACAGTAATCAATGCATTCTATTTCGTAATTATTGTATTCTATACTGTGATTATTGCATTTTATACAGTAATTATTGCATTCTATCCAGTAATTATTGTTGTATGTTCCTATCGAGCGTCAAGACAGATCTGAACTTGACGCTCGATGGGAACAGACTTTTCTATTGCCATACATTACACTCAATAATTTTAATATGTAGATGTTTTGTTTGTTATCAGCTTTTGTAGTTTAGTTGTAGTTTTAGTTTCCTTTTCTATTTAGTTTTCTTTTTTATGTAAATATTATATCGTCCTGAGGAAGGGACAGGTCCTGAAAATTTGACAATTCACTGTTGTTCGTGTCGTTGGTCATTTTTTGTGTTTGTGTGTGTGTGTGTATATATATATATATATATATATATATATATATATATATACCGTATAAAGCACAGAAATAGCAATGAACTCTTAAATGAACATAACTGCCCTAAGTGAAGAAATGTTTAATATATAGCACAGAAAATTTCACTTTATTTGGATACCCACTTCCGCCCCTACCCGGTGTTAAACTCACGACCCGCGGAACCAAATCTCCTAGCAGCATGTAACCAGCGCGCTAGACCGCTCGACCATCTAGGCAAGTATATATACATGTATATTGTTTTTAAATATAAATACTAATATAGCATATGGTTGACCCATTCGTTATGTTAAATGAGATAGGTGGTATTAAAAACTGGATTGAACTAGTTTGCAACAAACATGCATTTATTGTCAGAGTTGAAAGCAATGTCAATTTCGAAAGAAATACACGAGAAAAGATTCAGTGAATGTAAATATTTCCTCATGAACGCGCTGTAGTTGTGCACATGCGCGTATCGATTTGACAAATATTTTACAGAAATGAAAGAAGAATGTACATTGTACTTATAAAAATTAAATATCATTTTTGAAAATACATGAGGGTATGAATGGCAGTTCGTTTCATGCTGGCATGCATGTTCTTTATGAAGCGCATTTAATTAAGTAAAATTTACATAGTATTTCTGAAATCTGAATTTAGGAAGTATGGAATTACTAAGTTTGATCATAATCTGTACATTATCATATCCTCCCCTTGTATCTTAATGCGAACCAGAGGGATTCTTTTATTCATGTGTCTACTTTTTTTTCAAAATACAAGTTTAGAAACATTTATTTTAGTATGAATACTATATTCTGTGATTGTCAGTTAGGGTTTTTTGTTGGGTTTTTTGGGGGGTTGGGGTAAAAAAAAAAACCCCACATATATACAATGCAATGTTAGATGAAACAAACACTGAGAAGTGTGCATTACTGGTATAATTGGCCAAAATCAAGTTCCGTAAATTCGATAGTCAATATATTACATGCACCTCCATGTCGGCTACATGCACTTAACCAGATGAATTTACAACTTAAAGATTTTTTTTCTCCTTGCAGTTTAAAAGAAAAAATATACGTAAGTGCGCGTAAAGGAGTGCATAAATGTTAAATGAATGGTATTCAAAATTATCTAGGAGATGAGTAACAGAGGCACGATAATGATTATCACATCAATGTAAACAAACAGCGTCACTGAAATGCTACATTGTGTTGTCTTTCACAAGGACATTTCCGTAAATATGAGTGACACCGCTCTCATAAAATCAAAGCTTTCTTCCGTATAATTTCTGTGGGTGGTCTTACTCCGTAGACAAGTCTAGACATATTCAGTTCCGTGCAGTCTTTTAATTCATCGTTGCTTATTAATTCCTAATATGCTGCATGTGAGAGACCAGCTTTATATACATGAAGGGCGTGGATAATGAAATTAGCAAAATATATAAATGATTCAAATTGAACTTATCCATGAAAACGCCTTTATTTCAATTAACAATTCCCTATTTCTTTGTATGTTAATATGATTAAAGCATATGTAAACATGTTTGCATCTGATCTGACATATAATCGAAACAACTTTGCAAACAACTTAAAATTTGTTTAATTCATGCTTAAATTTTTCGACATTTTCGATATAACACTTTTTGAACAATGTTGCAAGGGGAATTTCTTAATTAGTAGTATTCCTAACTCGCACTTTTCCAATAATGTATCAGAAAATACGTTAAAAATCATACGAACATGAAGGTCGTCACAAGGGCTTTCTGAAAACTTTCACAATACTGGTATAGAAATGTTTGATTGAGATAGATATCTCTCTAACTGAACAAGGTAGATATTATGGCACAGCAAGACAAGATCGATTGTGAATTTTGTAATTTGAACGAAGTTGAGGACGAATGTCATTTTATTTTAATATGTCCTTTGTACAAAAACCTCATATCTGCATACATAAAAAAGTATTATTGGTCGCATGCATCTATGTTTAAACTGGTATAATTGATGTCAATTCATAATAGAAAACAACTCTGTAATCTGGGTAAATTTTTAAAAAGTGCTTTACTCTTACGATCTAGCCAAACTATCGTCTAATGTATATGCTGGTTTTTGTTGGTTTCTTTTTTATGTAAACTTGACTTATAACTCTCTTCATGTATGTCCATCCTCTAATATTCACTCCACTTTTCATATTGTATACATCTTTTTTGTTTATACTCTGTAATTGAATATGTATTATGCTGATGAGCCGTAAGGCTTAAAGCCAATAAACAATACAATACATTAAGAGAGATCTCTAACTGATCTTTTAGTAACAGTTTTACAAGATGTCTCTATATCAAAGAGATATCAATGTACCGATGTTTACATTTCTGATGTTTTTGCCTTTGATATCTTTACAAATTGTAATGGTTACCTTTTCATGAACGCCCTCCCCCCTTTCGTCAGAAAATTTTGCTTAAAAGGGTAAAAATAACACATTCTGAGGGTGCCATCCCCCTTTGAAAACCAAAATTAATGGCAGACATCCCCCCCCCCTCAAAATTTCTGAATCATCCCCTGTACCCTGTTTCCTGTAAACTATAGTGTCCCGTTGGGTAGCGGCTAGTTTAAGGACTATGCATGGCGGCTGATTTGTGCTATTACACTATAATCGTCTTTTGTTATTTCAAGAAGGAAAAGACCAACCGAAAAAAAACGATATTTAGCGACTTTTCGACCCGAAATAACGAAAATACTACAAAATGTCGCTGTTGTTGTTATATCACTGTTGTTGTTGTCGTTATATCGCTGTTGTTGTTGTTGTTGTTGTTGTTGTTGTTGTTGTATCGCTGTTGTTGTTATATCGCTGTTGTCACTGTTGTTGTTGTTATATCGTTGTTGTTGTTATATCGAAGTTGTTGTTATACATGTATCGCTGTTGTTGTTATATCGCTGTTGTTGTTGTCGTTATATCGCTGTTGTTGTTGTTATATCGCTGTTGTTGTTGTTGTAGTTGTTGTTATATCGCTGTTGTTGTTGTTGTCGTTATATCACTGTTGTTGTTGTTGTTATATCGCTGTTGTTGTTGTTGTTGTTATATCGCTGTTGTTGTTGTTGTTGTTATATCGCTGTTGTTGTTATACATGTATCGCTGTTGTTGTTATATCGCTGTTGTTGTTGTTGTTGTTATATCGCTGTTGTTGTTATTATATCGCTGTTGTTGTTATACATGTATCGCTGTTGTTGTAATATCGCTGTTGTTGTTGTTGTTGTTGTTGGTGGTGGTGGTGTTGTTGTTGTTGTTGTTATATCGCTGTTGTTATTATATCGCTGTTGTTGTTATACATGTATCGCTGTTGTTGTTGGTGTTGTTGGTGTTGTTATATCGCTGTTGTTGTTATACTTGTATCGCTGTTGTTGTTATATCGCTGTTACCAAAGAATCCCTCGACATGAGAAGTTTTGTCTTAGATGCAACAACAATTCAGTGGAATACGAAAAAACGTTGTTGTTTTTTATTCTCATGTAGTCATTTATCAAAAGAAAGGGTTATTATATTCCAGATGATAGACAAATCATGTAAGAATTTTGTAAAGATGGACAGTGATCAAAAGCTTATCTGGCTAATGACCAATGAAGATGAAAATATCCTCATCCAAATTAATAAGATGATTTTAAACAGTGGGATATAATACTACAAGTATTACATTTCATTGCATTTTACACATTTTCTTTCTTCATGTTTAACACTTGTAAGCCTTTAAGCTGTCTTGATTACTGGGAGTACAAGACCAACAGTCTGGTACAACAATTTATTACACTGTCCCTTGGTGCTCCCAGTAATCAAGTCAACAAATCATGCTTTCAAAAAAATTCATATAGTGCTATCATTCTCATTTATATAAGTATTCTAACCTTCCTGTTTTAGACATAAAACATTCAGAACAACTGGATCCTGCATGTACATGTGTTTTATACTTGCATACTGTACTTACTAAACTATAATTATACTGATTTGATTTCAATTTTATATGTATTTACACAACACTATCATTATCCGCTGTCTCTGAAACTGGCACTATCCTTAGATGTGTGAAGCAGTTGGGTTATTTTATTGTATATATCATTTTGTTAATTCAAATCTTGTCTGCAATCAGTATTTTATATATAATTATAGATATATGCAGTGCAGAAGTGTAAACTCTGACAGTATTAGTCCTTCTGAATGATTGTTATTTATTTTCATTGTTATAATTAATTGCTTGTTAACCTGTACATGCCCCCCGAGGGCCCTTGATTGGTGAATAAACAATATACAATATATCGCTGTTGTTGTTGTTGTTATATCGCTGTTGCTGTTTGTCGCTGTTGCTGCCACTGTTGTTGTTGTATCGCTGTTGCTGCTGTCGCTGTTGTTGTTGCTATATCGCTGTTTCTGTTGTTGCTGTTGTATCGTGTTACTGTTGTTGTTGTTGCTATATCGTTGTTGCTGTTGTTATATCGCTGTTGTTGTTACATCGCTGTTGCTGCCACTGCTGTTGTTATGTCGCTGTTGTAGTTACATGTATATATCGCTGTTTCTGCTGTTGCTGTTGTTGTTACATATATATCACTGTTGCTGTTGTAGTTACATATTTATATCGCTGTTGCTGCTGTCGCTATTGTTGTTACACATATATCGCTGTTACTGCTGTCGCTATTGTTGTACCGTTATATGTACATGGTATTGACAAGTCTCTTTGTGGATTACAGTAAATATTTTAAATTATCACTACTGTTTATAAGAAATGCTTTCTGGTTTGTAGAATTGCTAGGAATATTTTCTTCGAAAGCTCAAACAGCTAGTTTCTAAGTTTTCTAAAGCGCCTTTACATATTCTTCAATTTTACTTGATTTTATCTATTTTATTTTGCCAGAAAATATTGTTTGATGATTTACGACCCTCTGCCGTTATATCGATGTCAATATTTGAGCAGTAATTCCGCTCATTCTGGCAGCTAGGGGTATTAACCATTCCTTAATTTTATAAAAGTTAGAAATTTTCTGAAGGGTTCAGTGTCAAAAAATTGTGGAAAATTTTCCTAATATATACATAAGAGATACTGTAGTTTATTCGTGGACTGCTCTGTTCATTCCAACACAAACACAAATAAAATCTCAGATATTTCTATCTTCAATCAAAGCTTGGGGTCCAACAATAGTTGAATCGAAAACTTTCCCGAAAGGACACATTTAAAGGATTTCTTGAAATATTTACAGTTCATTGAGAGACTAGATGGTACCCTTAAAAGACAGGTTACCCACGATCCACTGACTTATTTTTTATCGATCATACGCATTTCTTTGAGCCCCGTCCATTCCGGCAAGGTTTATTGATATGCCCACAGGGGCTAAGCCCGTTCGGGCCCGAACTCTGTAAATCTATATTTATGGTATCACAGAGTTCGGGCCCAAACGGGCTTAGCCCCTGTGGATATACAATATTAATCTATTTCAAATAGTTTATATATCCTTGTATCCCTGATTTCACAGATATGGAGAAACTTTACCGAATGAAATTCTATAAAGTATTAGTGGAGATATTGCACCATTCCGGGTTTTACACTTGCCGTAAGATTTTTTTCGGAAAAAATGCGATTGGTTTGGGTTTCTTATTTATCTATTATCTCATCGAAATCTTTTAAACGCTTTTTAATGCGTTTTTACATACATCATGCATAGTTTGTGTTTCACATTGATCAATTTATATGGGAAAATGCGACTTGTTTATCCAGATAGTATGATTTTCCTTTCTTGTTATTCATTTAGCACAACATGGGTTCAAGAGAAATTGTAACATTACAGATCGGTCATTATTCAAATTTTGTTGGCACACATTGGTGGAACTTGCAGGTAATAGATAAATATTGACAACGATATATCACAACAGGGATTTGTCACATATATCACTGTATATTAATCATATCGAAATATTCACATCCCGTCAGCATATGGGGATTGTCATTTCTTTTAAAATGCAGACTGCACAAACTAACCAATGTAAATCAAATCTGTAATTATTTGACTCCTAAATGGTCGTATGTAAATTTGCATTTTCACTGAAACTAACAGTTGGACCTCGAGATTATCTAAAACAATATCACGTAAAGATGTAAAGTTCCAAGATCTTATATTCCAAGAGATAAATTGACTGCTGACCTGAGAGAGACCATGCTATTCATGTCATTAGAAGTAAAAATGCAGATAAGATGTACATAATATGTCTTACGGCATGACTGTGTTTGAGGGCGAAGCAAAAAATATTGGCATAAGTATCTAGATCCATAACAGGACAAAAAATATCCCAAAATATTAGCGAGCCAGCGCAGAGCGCTGGCTCATACTGCGAGCTCTAATGACTAGAGCGCGGGAAATAATCCGAGCTAAATCTCAACCTCTAACAATAATTTTTTTTTGACGCCAATCCCAGAAGTCCCTCGTACAAAATGGTGGATGGTTCGATTCGTAAAATAATAATTTAAAAAATCTTTGAGTATTACAAACCTCTCATATTTGAAAGGAAAGGATGACAATCATATTCTTCCCCCTTTCTTTTTCTTTTTAAAATATTGTCTAAAGAAATGTAAACAGTCACATCACAACTACCAGGTTACGTCACAACACGCTCGTTGCATTTCCCGCTAAACTGGTTCCTATATTGGCGAGAAGAGCAAGACAGTAATCCTACGTATTGATAGTGAAGCAGATCAGTTTTCCTTGTTTTCAATATAAATTTTTTGAAAATGTATTCAGATATGCTGCGCTCGCCCCAACGGTCACACCGTAATCATATTAGCATCTAATGCGTGAGGACAGAGCTCATTCAAAGTATTCTAACTTTAGACATTTTTGATCCGCCTATTCATTGAACGTGGGAAACTCTATGCAACTGATGTAAACAGTGATTGTGACGTCATATTCAGTGTCGGTGTTTAGTAGTGATGTACCGATTGTCGCCGACTTTCGATTGTCAGTTGCTATAACTGAAACGATGTGAATAATCGATTGTCATTTTAAAAAATCGAAAATCTTCGACGTCGGTATTTTTTTTTTATAATACGAATATTCCTACCGCGACTTATCTAAAATCACAAATGGCTGACGAAGCTGAATCATCCGATAAGATTGAATGATTGAATATTGTTTAACGTTTCTCTTGAGAATCTCTCATTCATATGGAGATGACACCATTGCCGGTAAAGGCCTTCAAAATTTAGGCCTATGCACGGTGCTTACAGTCTTTCAACAGGGAGGGATCTTTATCGTGCCACACCTGTTGTGACACGGGGCCTCGGATTTTGCCTCTTACAACAAGCAAGGGGTAATGAGGCTCTATTCTAACCCGGATCCCATAAGAACAACAAAAGTCGAGAGATCTATTCCTATCCCGGGAAAATACAATCGAAAGTATGGGATGATTAACTTCATATTTCTTGCTCCAATGATTACACATTTGAGCCAGGTGGTTTGCTCTTCAACATAGCTGAAAAATGATGAGTATTATCCATGATGCTTCTGGGAAAATGTTGATGTCACTGTGGTATACTCTATGGAAAACTCCATAGATAAAACAAATAAATAGTTTGGAAAGTACCACAAAAGTTTTTAATTTCCAGACAAGCTTTCTCATACTTTTGTAACCTTTGTTGTGGATAACTGCTTGGCTTGAAAGAGAAAAAACATCATAGCTAATATGATGTCACAGTGCACTGCTAATATTGCCCAGCGTTATACTTTCTGTGGTAATTGAATAGGTGGATTAAATGCCTAAAGTCATGTTGCAAGATGCTATTGGGTGTTAGCTCATCTTAAGACATATTAGTTTGATAAATATGTGACAAGTCCCTCTTTGAAGATACTTTTGGAGCTGTTAACTTTGTGTAGGTCTTAGAGTCAGACACTTTTTGTTTTCATTTCTTTTCTCACAACTTTTTGTCCACATTTCCTTACACTGATGTAAGAATTTTGCAAACTCTCTGTATGTATTGCATCACACTTGGTGAAACGACTTGGTATCACTTGATCTTGGTAAAATTTGGCTTCATAATCCGCAAGGATATTAATTTTTTTTGTTTTACACTGAATTTGTCAGATCTAATTCTTGCTGAGGTAAAATATCAATTAATACTTAATAACTAGAATTACAAGTTCTGTGTTGAAAATACATGCATTTATGATATTATTGTGTATGCATACTTATTTTGAGTGAGTAATACAGAGCAAAACTCAGATTGGCCAAAGGCATCTGTGATGCAAGACTCTAAAGAAAACAGGCATTTAAAAGGAAAAATCACTAAAAATAGGTGCTGCCATTTTTTCGTTCATTAGTTTCTTCAACAGTTATTTGAGATTTTTTGACTGCCACAAATACAAGACTGTAATGTGCAATTTGTAAGTTTTAAAACACTCAATTTGTTCAAAGTGATCATGGTAGGATTTTCTTATTGTAACAGTTTTTATCAAATCCTTAAATACACTAAGTAGATGAGTTCATGACTTTATTTGAATAAAAATATACGATGTTATATATGCTTACTTTTTAGCTCCCCTGCGCTGAATCTCAAGTGAGCTTTTCTGATCACCCATTGTCCGTCCTTCTGTCTGTAAACTTTTCATATTTTCGACTTCCTCTCCAGAACCACTGAGCCAATTTCAACCAAACTTGACAAAAAGCATCCTTGAGTGAAGGTCTTTCACATTTGTTCAAATGAAGGGCCATGTTTCCTTTAAAGGAGAGATAATCACAAAAATGCACACACAAAAAATTATCTCAAGAATCACTAGGCCAGAAGAGCTGAAATTTACATGAAAGCTTCTTGACATAGTGCAGATTCAAGGTTGTTAGAATGATGGCACCCAGGGGTAAGATGGATTCCCATGTCAGGATGCTATTTTCATCTATGGGATTAAATGAGACACCAGAGGCTTGTATTTATACAGAGCAATTGTTTTGATGATGTCTAAATTTTCTTTTATCATGGTCATTGTTGTGAATATTAGTTGGTTTATTTTTTACATCAAATAACAATTTTGTAATGAGCAGGTCATTAAAATTACAGACTTCTAATCCCTAGTTTTTAATATTTCGGTTTGTTCTGATGGGGAAATGTCATCTTGATTAGATAGACAAATGCACAAAGATCAAAGATGAATGTTTTCCTTCTGTTTCCAACTCTCTTTTTGTTAGGTAATATTAAAAACTTCAGCAATGCTTAATTACCGGTTATATTTTTGTTCACATAGGAGTCTTCGTTCCTCTACAACCCGTCAGTTGCTCAACAAAAAGAAAAGGAAGTGGATCATGATGTATTATGGCGAGAAGGAAGCACACTCAAGGTAGTATATAATAATGGCAGACATACATTTAGTGTTAAATCTAGGATCTAGAGAGGGCACACATATCATATGTTCAAAAGGGCACTTTTCGTCACAGCAAGACAATTTCGGGGCACTTTCATTGTATCATACTATGATAGTAATAGAATAATCATTTAGCCTCTTTAAAAGTTAATATCTTCTGCCTTGATTTTAAACTTTTCAATCAACCTTGTGAAATAAAGAACAATAGTTTATATTAACAAATATTTTTAAAAATGTTAAAGAGAAAAAAGGGCACAGTGCAATTATAAAGGGCATGGTGCAGCGCCATGCTAGTTTGCTTTAGATTTAACACTAACAGACACAAACAGGGAACGCACCAATGTTATGTATTTTGGTCATCACTAACTCTTTCTTTTATAAATAATTCAGCTCCACGTTTATCAACTTCCCAAACATCTAGCATATTCATCACAGAAAAAAATTATACAAAACTTTGAAAGAGACATTATGATAAGATATATTAATACTAGATAAAGTGAAGAGTGAAATGATTACTCACATTCTATTAGTCAAGGGGAGGTAAGAGATACTATCATGTTTTGTTATTTTGTGTATTGAAATATACCTGTACTGATAAAGCAGTTGTACAGTGTAGGTTATTGATTTCTTACAGTTGTTGAGTCATATTCATGTATATGCTATAAACATACTTATTTCCATTGGGTCTTAATTCCGCAAAATAGCAATTATCG